>NW_020185324.1:3493174-3685609 GCF_003031525.2 Neophocaena asiaeorientalis asiaeorientalis
TTTTTTTTTTTGGTGTGTTAGTTTCTGCTTTATAACAAAGTGAATCAGCTATACATATACATGTGTTCCCATATGTCTTCCCTCTTGCGTCTCCCTCCCTCCCACTCTCCCAATCCCACCCCTCCAGGCTGTCACAAAGCACCGAGCTAATATCCCTGTGCCTTGCGGCTGCTTCCCCCTAGCTATCTACCTTACTACGTTTGTTAGTGTGTATATGTCCATGACTCTCTCTCGCCCTGCAGTGTTTGTCTTAATACACTTTATTGCTGAGGTTTAGTATGTGCAAGGCAGGGTGCTCTTGGTGCCTGTCCACAAGACAGGGGCGTGAAAATAACGATCTGGAATTTTTAATTTGGTGGCTGAGTGTTTCACATATATTAACGCCTGAATTTTTACAACATCATATCATTTCACAAGGATTAGCTGTGTGAAAGCAGGGAAATTGTTCCTCTGTTTGCTGTAATATCTCTAGGGCCTTGCAGATTGCTTGGCACATATTCAGCTGTCGATAATATTTGAGAAATGGGTGTAATTGTTAAACTATAATTGCACAAGTATAAGGATCAGAGCTATTTTATTTGTGGGCACATAGTAAGAACTTGAGTCAACAAATTCAGCAACTATATTTATTCAGTGGCTACTCTGTCCCAGGCACTGTTCTAGGCACTTGGGGTATATATTAGTCAACAAAACTAAGACTTGCTGATAATAAACACTAAACAATAACAAACACTATATAAAGGCATTGTAGGATACATGAGAAGTACTATAGCAAAAAAGAATAGGGCTGGGTAAAGAGAGAACCAGAGTGGGGGAACCGGTTATAACATCAAATAGGGTGGTCAGAGTAGGTGTCACTAAGGAGAGGTTTGAGGAGAAATCTGGGGAGGTTGGGAGTTCGCCAAACATGCATCTGGGAAAGGAGCCTTCCAGGCAGAAGAAAGAGCTGGAGCAAAGGACCCAAGGCAGGAGTCAGGACCCCACGTGACTATGTCTTTGAGGAAAGGAGGCAGGCCCAGGAGGCTGGAATCAGCCAGGGAGAGGAGTAACGGGAAACAAGTTCGGGAGGAGGGCGGGGCTGGTTGGCAGATGGTGAAAGGGTTTTTAGGCCATTTTAAGGACTCTGGGTTTTATTGTGAAAAAGAAGAGCCGTCTCAGGGTTCTGAGCAGGGGAGAAAAATGATCTGACATTGAAACAATAAACTTCTGTAGGATTAATGAATATGTGAGGTAGATGGAATCATGCTACTTGATTGCCCATGAACTGGTTCAATAAAATGATACATATTTTTTTTGCTGATTTTTCCTGATACTCATTCTTTATCTCTAGGGAGCTGCTTGTCTTACGTAACTTTATCATTCCCACTTGCAGCAGCAGCAGAAGGAATTATTTGCCAACCACTTAATCATGACTAACTAGATACCGTTGGATAGTTTCGAGAGCACTTTTCATGTGTATTATGTCACTCAAATCATCACTACTATGTCTAGTGTTACATTACTGATACATCACTAATACAGAAACAAATTCAAAGAGACAATATATATATATTGCCCAGTCACACATTTAATAAATGGCAGAGTACGAATTTTGTGTCCTCACCTAGTGTCTGTAAACCTACATTCTAGGTCCAAAAGACAGAACGTGGTTTAACTACCCTAGGAGGGGTTCACAGTTAGGTGGGAGGCCAGGAGAGGAATAAAGAAAAAGATGGTACATATCACAATAAAGAAATAAAGGCAAAGTGCCAAAGTTACGGTGTGTTCAGCAAAAAGATCCACAAAGAGGACAACGGTCCTGATGGTGGGTGGCCTCAGATACACTGAAGCAGCGGGGCGTGCGGCTCAGGTGGTGGGAATAGTGCCGGCAGATGCTTGGGGGTCAAGATGAGCATTGTGTCCTCTGGGAATGGTTGGAACCTCCATTGTGAGTGGAAGGAAGTTGTAGGAGATAGGATTACAGAAGGTCGAAAAAATCCACATGATATAGAATCTTAAGCCATAGGCTAAAACCATCTGTACTTTACCCACTGCAAGTTGCCAATGATTTCTGAGTGGAGATGGTGATGCTGACAAACGTTTTGGGGTTTTAACCTCCTTGAACTTTTAAAGAAAGTTCAATATAACATGACTGTTTAGTGGGGGTTGACATGAGAGGCAATGTCTTAGAATGAGTTCCTCCACAAGTCAACCTTAAAACCAAGATTCAAGCGAAAATAACTGATTTTGGGGGTGGTGCCAGGACATAACCAACATGGGACTGGGGGAGAGAGATAGGGAACAGGAGGCAGACAGTAAAGTATTCATTGTCAAGTAATTTATCATCGTGGATAACTGGACATTAGTCTTGTTGGGGGACTCTGGGAGCCAGTGTAGGACATACAGCTCAGAGGCATCCCACCCAACGGATGTAGGAGCTGAGGTGTTTATACATGAGCTCCCAGCAGTCATTGGCTGAGGGCTGCTCCTGGGGGCAGGGATTCGCGGTTCCCCAGAACTGCCAGCCTGCCACATGGGCATCAAAATGGCATCTGGTAGCATCGGAGAAACAGACATAAATGCACCTGCTGGCAATGGGACGAGGGGCAGTGTGCAGAATAGAAAGGGGTGGGTGATACGGACAGGCTATTGGCAGGATCTGCTACAGGCGGGAGCAGCAGTAGATTACGACCCCTAAGCAGAGAGTCACATGGGTCCAGACCAATGTGCTGATGGCAGGAAATGAAAAGAAGGAACAGATTTCAAGAGCTTTTATAAAGGAAGAGTTGCAAGGCTTGGTTTTATAGACCCTTGCCTTATAAGGCAACAAGGGACTCTGTCCACTTAATGACTGTGGAGTTAACCTCTGAAAAAAGTTTACCTGCCCCACATGTATTCTTTTTAATACATTAGAGAAAATAAGCACTTATAAGACTAATCATTTATAACACCTATGAAATACACATATTAGGGAAAGATCTGGGGAAAGGTATGGTAAAGCTTCTAAACATACTCATGGGAGAGTAACACACATCCAAATTCCAGACTTTCTCATTTCAGCCGATCTGTCTTTTGCATGGGAACAAAAGAAAAAGTAATGAAGAAATAATGTAAACCAAGAAACGTTACCTATGGATGACGGAGATAAAAAATAAGGTAAGTATAACCTAGCAGTTTGTTCAAATATTTCAAGCAGGAGTTTTTGAGAAAACTCACCAAAGACTGAAGACAGAAAATGGAAGAAGCACGGGAGAGTAATTTACTGAGGCGTTCATTCAACCTCACTCTCAAAGCTGTCACTAAAAAACAAGAGGTCTTTTCCCCTTTTCTCACCCCTATGCTCCTTGGCAGGACAGTCAGACTTATTAAAAAAAAAAAAAAAAAGGGAAAAAGAAAAAGGCTGTGTTCCTGGAAGAATGGAGCTGAAATGTCCAAGAAGGAAAACACTGCAGGGATTGGAAGGGCAAAATCGGGGAGGTGATGGGCAGTGGAGTGGAGGCGGGGTCAGGGACTCCTGGAATGTAGGGGATACAAGGTGGAGCAGGGCCACCTGCCTCAGAAGGTCACGGGACCTGGGAAATGGGCATTTCCTCGGCCGCCACCGCAAATTAAAGATTAAAGGCTCACTCCTCCGTTTTGTGGGCAGCTGACATCCGGTAGGATTCTTTAAGATCCATGAGCGAGGGAGCAGTTTCCACAAACCCAGCTGAAAATATTCACTACCTCTGGCGGTTGGGAGCGCAGCCAAGTCAATGTGATTTCAAAAGAAAAAATGCTGATTCCTGCAGCAAGTTCATCCCTGCAGTAGAGGAAATATATAACCTTTACTTTTTTGGTTTGCTTTGTTGGAACTATGCGTGCCGTTCTGAGGTTCAGATGGGAGGGCAGCGAGTGATATTTTGCCAAGTGTATGGATGGAACCATCCTCCGCGTGACTTTTCCCAGACCTTGCTCTTCTGTGGAGGCTCCTCCACACTGACATTCTCAGTGACGCAACGAGAATTGATTTTTTTCCCCTTTCTTCTCCTAAATTCTTCTCATCTTTCCATCACATTTGACAGGAGAACAAGAATGGGCACATATGCCCAAGGGGATGGAGATCTTTGAAAGGTACATATTTGAAAGGAAAAAGGAAAAAGCAAGGAGAGTAAGCAAAACAAGGAGAACAGGAAGACGAAATGGGAGAGTGAAGCAGAAGAGGAGGCTGGGGTGTAGGGGGGAGGAAATGGAGAAAAAGCAGAGTAGAAAGGCTGAGAGAGGAGAGGGAGGGAGGGGACAGGCTTGGTCACCCGCCGATCCTTTTGCTTAAAGAACACCACAGATGCTGACCATTCAGGGCTCCTTCCTGTCAGTGAGACAATCTGCAAAAGTACATTTGGGCCAACTTTTTTTTTTTTTTTTTTGCGGTACGCGGGCCTCTCACTGTCGTGGCCTCTCACTGTCGTGGCCTCTCCCGCTGCGGAGCACAGGTTCCGTACGCGCAGGCGCAGTGGCCATGGCTCACAGGCCCAGCCGCTCCGCGGCATGTGGGATCTTCCCGGACCGGGGCATGAACCCGCGTCCCCTGCATCGGCAGGCAGACTCCCAACCACTGCGCCACCAGGGAAGCCCTGGGCCAACTTTTATAGACATAGGGGAACTAGCCAAATGCCTCCTTGTAATATTTAATTTATTTAGTGACATGAACATACTCAAAGCCACATTTAAAGTAAGATACAAATTTGGAAATATTATTTGCTTTTATGTTTCATTTAATAAAGCCTTTGTATTCATTGTTTGTTTTTTTTTTGTCTAGGATGTCTTTTTTTTTTTTTAGCTTTCCTTATTCATATTCGTTTTTGATGGAAGTATCCTTGTCATCAATAGAGGCACTTTTGGAGTCACCCAATGCTGTTTTCAGAAAGGACTTTCAACATTCAAGTTTACCACCCAGGAATAACGACTGTATAATATTTCTTTGCCCCTTAAAAAAAAACAAAAAACAAAAAAACCTGATTCTCTCAGGAGCCTTCTACTCACATCCCAAATCTGCATTGATCTGAACTCGTTTATGGCTCATCTTCTCTAAGCAATATTCTATTTTTCAACATAAGGTAATTGAAAGAAAATCTTATAAATGAGAAAGTCTGTAAGGACTGGATTCAAGGGTGATTTGCTTTCATTTTTCTTTGAAGTAAAATTCAGGCAAGTATGACACAGTTTTTCTAGAAGAGAGAATTTGATGCTCAAGGCAAAGCTGCTTAGTTTTAGCTTAAAATACTCCAGAGACTCCTTGAGACCTCTGCTGTCAGACCAGACTTGGAACAAACTCCAATTGAATTACACATAGAGAACACCTTCTAGGAGGTACTTGAGCTTCCATTAGGTTCTGGACTATTCTAGCCAGGTCAGCCTCTCCAGAAACTATGCTGTGAGGGAGCCTCACCTGTCACCAGCGGTGGTTCTCAACTGAGACTATTCTGCCCCCCAGTGGTCACCTGGCAATGCCTGGAGATATTCTGGGTTGTTACTACTGGGATGTATTCGTCAGAGTTCTCCAGACAAAAGAATCCATAGGATCTGTGTATATGTACATAGAGAGAGAGAGAGACGCTGATTTTAAACAATTGACTCACGTGATTATGGAGGCTGGCAAGTCCGAAATCTGTAGTTCAAGTCGAAAGGCAATCAAGATGAAGACCCAGGGAAGAGCTGACATTGCAGTTCAAGTCCAAAGGCCGTCTGCTGGCAGAACTCCCTCTTGCTTCCAGGAGGTCAGTCTTTTGTTCTATTCAGGTTTTCAACTGATTGGATAAGGCCCACCCACCTGATAGAGGCAATCTGCTTTCCTCAAAGTCAACCAATTTAACGCTACCTCATCCAAAAGCACCCTCACGGAAACAGGAGGTGATGGGACTTTTCCACTTTGTAGGGAGCCATTAGGTTCATCTGGAAAGAAACTGATGGGTGAACACATCTTAATGAAGATCACTCTTCCCTTCTCTTTCCACTCTGACTTGCTGGGAAAGAGAACTATTCCACCGAGGCCCACCTGTAACGAGCCCACTGGTGTGGGGACTTCTGAGCAGACAGAATGTAATTTCTTCATGCCGATGCCTCAGTCAATCTTTCAGCTGCAGAAATGTGCTGAGGAAAAGGGAAGAAAAGAGGGTTCATGGTAGCTCCCCTGACCTGGATAAAATGTGAGCTCAGATGTCCCTGGAGTAAAACCAGCATCTGAGTGGAACTGTCACTGGACAGTGTTGCCAACCGAAGCAGCGCAAAGGCACCCAAACTGACAATGAACTCGCGGAGAACAGCAGAGCAAATGGGCCAATGGTGCAAAGGCTGCATTCACTCATTCCTCATTCATTCACTCAACAAATAACTTGCGCTAGGCTCTGAGCGAATAAGGCAGCCTGGTCTCAGTTCTCATGCAGCCTCACGGAGAAAGAAGTGCAGTTAGAAATACGCCATCGAGGAGAACGTTGCTCTGGATGGATTTACAACCTCATTTAGAGGTGACTTTTGCTCTACGCTGATGGGAAAGAGTCCCGGATTTGGGGCCAAAGCTGGATTCAAATCCTAACTCTCAGACTTCCTGTCTGCCGAGTCAGCGATCTTCTTGGATCTCCTGTAAAATGGGGCAAAAAACAACTGCCACCCCACCTGTCACATGGACGTAACGTGAGAAGCAAAGACAATAACGCATGAAATGTTTTGCCAGTTCTAAAGTCCTCAATCAGGGTTTCTCCTCCCTGGCTGCACACCTGGTAGCTTTTTTAAACTACCAATGCCTGACACGCCACAACGCCCCGCCCCTCACCACTAGCTCAGACTAATGGGGTCAGGCTCCCTTAGCGGAAGGATCTAAGCAATGGTATTTTTTAAAAGCTCTCAGGAGAAACTAAAGCAAAGCCACCCTATACAAGCACTGCCAATTTGCATACTGTTACTTCCCCAAAGTAATCATATTGAGAATTTGCCACTTAGTGATCCTTGCATCCCAAGGTTGGTTCAAATTTGACAGAAAAAGTAGATTTGGGCCACTCTGCTTTGGGGGGATGGTCCTGCTTTAATGCTACAAGCAACAGAGAAGCCTGCTATATAGCTCGGAACAGGAAAGTCATCCAGTGACCTCACAGGCCAGGAGAGTCTTGAGTGGCGGCTGGGGGACAGATCTCACTGCAGGCGTGAAAGACGGTCCATCCATCAGGTAGAGTGTGACCTCCTAATGGCAGGAAATAGGACTCATACAACAGACACTGGATTTTCTGCTGTGACTGGTACTTTTTTAGATGTTAGGGATACTATCATAACCTGAAGAGACAACAATCGCTACTCTCATGGAGATCATGTTTTAGCAGGTGGAGGAAGACAATACAAATTAATAAGTAAAATACATAAAATGTGAGATGGTGATAAGTACTACAGAGAAAAGTAAAATAAGGGGTATGGGTCTCTGGTCCCGTGAAAGAAGTGAGAGAGTGAGCCATGTTGGTCCCTGGAGGAACAGCGTTTTAGGCAGAGGGAACAGCAAGTAAAAATGTCCTGAGGCAGAAACATGCCTGGTTTGGTTGAGGAACAGCAAGGAGGCCAGTATTGTTGCTGACGGTGAGGGTAGTAGGAGGTGAGATCAGAGAGTTATCCGCAGACCTGATTACAGAGGCTTGTAGGATATTGTGAAGACTTATTTTGACTCTGAGTGAGATGGATTTTGAGCAGAGGAGTGGTATGATTTGACTTGTGTCTCTATAGACTCACTGTCTGCCACATGGAGAATGAACTCAAGGGGACAAAGGAAGAAGGCAGCCCAGTTAGGAGGCTGTTCTGACGACCTGAGAGGAAAGGCTGGTGGCTTAGACCAGTGAGAGGGCAGTGGAGGTCGTGGGAAGTGGCTGGGGAAGGGAGGAGAAGTAGTAGAGCCCACGTCAGGAGCTGGCGCCGCAACTGATGATTCAAGGACAAATTGACCAAAGTGAGGAAGCAAACCCAGGGTCAACGTGTCAGAAACCCAGAATCCACTAAGATCAATGCCACCTGAAGCCTCAAGACAGACAGAAAAGGAGTCCCCCACAGCCTTCCTATCTCTCTGTGCACCTTGCATTTGAAATGCTCCAAGCACTAAGACAAATAAAAATGTTTTTTTGAGGGGAAAGAGACTGTCACCATTATAGAAGCCCTGTGAGCATGGGAATTTAAACACTGCCAATCACTGCCCACTGATGAACATTTCTAAAAGGAGACATAAAGTGTGATTCTGCAAAACCTGGCTTGAATATTATCATGGATCAAATTCGTGATATTGGGAATTGGCAAGCCCGGACACGTGTAGTGGAAAGGAAGTACATGGGGTAGGGGTAGAGCTAGGCACAGACCATTCTAAACACCAATGTGTTCTGCCCTGAATGTTCCTACCTGCAAGACAGACAGAAGTGTGTGGCTGAGGAAGAACACCTGCCACCAGGCGGCACTATTTCCCCTGAAATGTCTGACACAGGATGGATGGGTGACTCCTTAGCAAGCTAGAAAGGAGAGTTCTGATTATTAGTCTCTCCTAAAGTCGAGTGCCTGGAGCCCCAGAGGCAAGGGGTGAATGTGGTCCTACCTGTTCTTTGGCAATTCTGCAGGCTCCCTTGGCACAGAATGACTTGAAGGATTCTGTTCTTCCCAGTCAAGCTCTTGACAGAGTGTGATACAAGAGTTCTGAGCCCTCTGGCATTCCGCTGAGGCTTCTGAACTCCTTCTCAGCATTATGTTTTTAAATGCATAATATTTAGAATGCAAAGGATTACAAAGTAAGCCAATTATATTGAAATTCAATCATCAGAATACTAAAGAAAATGTGAGATACATGTGCTTCTTTATTAATGCAGTAAATGAGATCCAGGGGTGGGCCTCCTGCCCATGGTGGTTTTGAAATACTAATGAGCAAAAATGATATTTCAAGGTATCTGCAACAACTGTAATGTGATGTTTGTGGTGGTTATATTTGATGGAATAGATTAATTTTAGTGAGAGGTTGATGAAAATAAAGATGTATTTGATTTTTCTCTCTGTCGCACCATTTTAGTTCATGGACCGCTTGAATTCTGTCCAGAGACCTCTGGAAGACTGGAAGACCCCGGTTGATAATCCTTGTTCAGTGCCTCTTTAACGAGCCAATCACGCATATTGCCATTTGAAGAAAGCAAAACATCCCTCAAGCTAGCCAGGCTCCAGTCGAAGAAGGAATGAGTTCATTACAATCCTTCCCCCATCTAGTCCCCCTTTCTGGTCACGCCTCTGAAGCACTGCGATTTCTTTAACACCTTCTCTTCCTGGAGTCTCTCCTCTCCTCTTTGGCAGCTAAAGCCAAAACCGCTTCCTGGCCCCCCCTCTTTGCTCCTCTCTTTCTTTCTTTATCCAAAAATCAAGATGAAGGACTACTTCCCTGGTGGTGCAGTGGTTAAGAGTCCGCCTGCCAATGCAGGGAACACGGGTTCGAGCCCTGGTCCGGGAAGATCCCACATGCCGCAGAGCAACTAAGCCTGTGCGCCACAGCTACTGAGCCTGTGCTCTAGAGCCCGCAAGCCACAACTACTGAAGCCCGCGCACCTAGAGCCCGTGCTCTGCAACAAGAGAAACCACCCCAATGAGAAGCCTGCGCACCGCAACAAAGAGTAGCCCCTGCTCGCCGCAACAAGAGAAAAGCCCGTGCACAGCAACGAAGACCCAACCCAGCCAAAAATAAATAAATAAATTTATTTTGAAAAAACCCAAAACACAAAATCAAGATGAGTCTCACTCAGTCCCAGAAATAATGCTGAGTCGTTTGTCCTTTGGTTTTCCTTGCCTTTCTTCTCCCTCCAGAGGTGAGAAGGAAGAGGGAGGGTGTAGTAATTGATGAAAGCCAGCAAAGTCCAACTGTTAGAGTAACAGAAAATATGGCAACTTTTGAGTCTCTAAATCGTTCTACCTAAAAACCTCCTTCCCTCACTCCATTAATCTCTAGCCCCCATCCTGCTTTACTTTCTTCACCACTTTTAACCTTATCTAAATTATCTATATATTTACTTTATTGCTGTCTGTTTCCCACACTAAAACTGAGCTACAAAAGGGCAGGGATTTGTCTGTTTCACGTCAGTCTCCCTAGTGCCTAGAATAACAGGACTGGGTGTGTAGTAGATGCTCAAGTAATACTTGTTAAAGGAACGGGCCAGACTGGAATGGGATGGGAGTGCAAATAATTCATTAATTTCAATTTTTCAGTCTTTTTTCTACCACTGTATTTTATTGATGCTGGAAGAACAAAAATACCATGGGTGAGTTCCCCAGAGGGTGACTTCTTAAGGATTAGACAAGTAAAACAGAGAACAAGCTTTGGTTTGGTAATTATAAGTAACACACTCTGCATACATATCTTAATTTTATGTAATGCAAATGCATTTAAGCCTTTTTATTTAGGTTAGAGATATGTTACGAAAATAAATATTTTCTCCTCTTTTGAATTTGAAAAGAAGAAACCCTGTTTCATACTATCTCTCTGCAAACGGCTTGTGGGTCTTGAGTGAATTTCTATTAAATATGATATCAAATATATATAATAAGGTTATACTTAGCTATATACATATTGCTAAATAATAGAGGCTGGGATAAATTTTATACAAACACACAATCTCTTAACAGTACAAATGAAAATTGGTACTTTTATTATTAATAATTTAATTTCTCTGTAAATTGTCTTACTTCATCATTATGCACAAGATAGGTAAGGACATTTTGTCATTTTACTTTTGTGCCTTTTGGCCCAGGCAAATCAAGGTGCAGGTAATGAGATACTGAATTCCTACTGGTGGGACTTCTGTAACCTCAAGGGTAACATGGGTAACAGAAGACTGTAAGTGGGAAATCCACGTTATTCTCATTTTCCAGGAAGGGAGAAAAATTCTGCAAGCTGCAGAGCGGGGAGCTGAGTCTCAGTTCCAGAGAGTCAGCCAGCCTGGAGAAGCTGTAAGACACCCTGGTGCCAGTGGGTGGAGCCAGCGAGCCAGGCCCAAGGACAAGTGGCAGCTCAGTAACTTCAATTCCTTTTTCCTGGAGCACGCTACACTGGCCAGCACACTACAGTCATGCATGAGTTCCCTGAAAGACATTTGAGGACCTCACTGTACACTTTCTGACAAGTGGAGAGATGTGGGCTAAGCACAAATTAGGTGAATTTGGAGCACTTAAAAAATAATTGGCTATTCTCATATCTTATCAAATTATAAGATTGACTATTCTATCCTTTCTATGACCAACCAATTTCTAGATTCACATTGAATCACATATGAGATTGTTTTTATCAAATGAGTTAATAACAATCAGAGTCTATCTGGGCAATTTTACAATACATTAGGAAATAAAAACAAAAATAAACAAATGGGACCTAATTAAACTTAAAAGTTTGCACAACAAAGGAAACCACAAACAAAACAAAAAGTCAACCTACTGAATGGGAGAAAATATTTGCACACAATGCAACCGACAAGGGATTAATTTCCAAAATATACAAACAACTCATACAACTCAATATCAAAAAAACAAAAAACTCGGGCTTCCCTGGAGGCGCAGTGGTTGAGAGTCCGCCTGCCGGTGCGGGGGACACGGGTTCGTGCCGCGGTCCGGGAAGATCCCACATGACGCGGAGCGGCTGGGCCCGTGAGCCATGGCCGCTGAGCCTGCGCGTCCAGAGCCTGTGCTCCACAACAGGAGAGGCCACAACAGTGAGAGGACCGTGTACTGGAAAAAAAAAAAGGCAGAATATCAAAACAGACATTTCTTCAAAGAAGACATAAAGATGTCCAACAGGCACATGAAAAAATGTTCAACATGGCTAATTATTAGAGAAATGCAAATCAAAACTACAATGAGGTACCACCTCACTCTGGTCAGAATGGCCATCACCATAAAGTCTACAGATAATAAATGCTGGAGCGGGTGCAGAGAAAAGGGAACTCTCCTGCACTACTGGTGGGAATGTAAATTGGTACAGCCACTATGGAGAACAGTATGGAAAGTCCTTAAAAAACTAAAAATAGAGCTACCATATGATCCTGCAATACCACTCCTGGGCACATATCTGGAGAAAACTGTAATTAGACTACACTAAATGAAGAAGTATAACGTCTAGAATAAGACAGATGAAGGGCTTACTCTCCTCTGGGCTAGTACACCTAGAAAGTCGTTTGTACTCAGTTTGGAATATCACATTTTTAAAGTGGATATAGACAAATAGGAACACTATTAGCAGAGTGACAAGGATGCTGATGACTTGGGATATGTATATGAAATCTGTACAAAAGATCTGAGGCCGTTTAAATATGAGGAGGATCATGGGTCATGCATGGGCAGGTGGAAAAGCACGTTGCTCAGATCTTGAGGCTGACAAATAAAAGACTGTACAGTCTGGACAGGATGTGCAGTCGCTGATCTAGGACCAATTAATCAAAAGGGAAAGAACTGGAATTAGGTTCAACAAACAGAAGAATGTTCAAATAGTTGCAGATGTTCAAAGATGAAGAGATGTCATTAGGGGGGACTGAGTTCTCATTCACCAGAAGTATTCAAGCAAATGACACTTCCTAGGGATTTGGGAAGAAGGCTCAAGTATTAGAGCAGTGGTCGGTGAGGTCAAGGTTCACCATATGCTAGTCTAGGGACTGCTGATGGTCCACTATAAAATTTTTACAAAGTCCCTGGAAAGGTATAGGCAACATATCTTATAAATGCAAGTTTCTAAACCTTCATTTATTCAATTTAAAGGACTACCATTTATTCTATTTTTTACCTCTTTATAAGGGTGAAATGCTATATTATACCTTGTATGAAATAATGGTAACAACAGTAGTATGTTTTTAAATATACCTTACTTGGCAAAATTAAAAGTTTGGAAACCCTCTGTTGAAATCTCTAAGTTGTCTTGAAACATAATAAAGAAAATTGAAATGAAAAAAGTCAAAGGGCTACTTATCTTAGTGATCTTTAGGATTCCTTCCAATCCTGAGATGCTATATATGATTCTAGAAACTATTCAGCATCCTTAGGGAATGAGAGTTTCTTAGACTTGATTTCTCTCCCTAGTGAGCCTAGAATGGCATTAGTGCATGTCAGCCCTGCTCCTCTGCCTTGCCCATCCTTTTTTTATTTTTTTGTTTTTGTGGTACGCGGGCCTCTCACTGTTGTGGCCTCTCCCGTTGCGGAGCACAGGCTCCGGACGCTCAGGCTCAGTGGCCATGGCTCACGGGCCCAGCCGCTCCGCGGCATGTGGGATCTTCCCGGACCGGGGCACGAATCTGTGTCCCCTGCATCGGCAGGCGGACTCTCAACCACTGCGCCACCAGGGAAGCCTGCCCATCCTTTTTATGCTCATCCCCCCTTCCTGGGTTTTCTTCACACTTTTACCATATAAGCGTGCACCTCTAAACACCACAGTTTATATTTTGCATGTTTTTGGATTTGATGAAAATGGAGTCATAGAAAACTTGTCCTTTGTATTGGTCCTCTTTTGCTCGATATTAAAAAAAAGAAAAAAAAAAGATTGATCCAGATTGCTGTACGTAGCTTTTATTTTGTAGCTGAATATAGCCAAAATATAGCACGATTTATCAAGTTCACTTTGATGGACACCTTTTCCTGTTTTTTTTGCTATTTTGAATAATGCTTCTCTGAACATTCTTATCTGTGTCCCCTCATGCAGAGTAAAGAAAAACTGATGTAAGTTAAATATTTTATATGAAATACAACTTTTGTGACAATCAAATATTCTTGCTGTACATGATCACTGACTCAGTCATTATTGCCCAGGAGAGACACATGATGAAAATACTTACAATGTCTTAACAAAACCAGAAAACAAACATCTCAAAGTATGATGGACGTTACTTGAAGTATGAAGAGGTCATTTATCAAATCTACCAATTTCCCCCGATTCATATATCCGCATGAATTGAGCCTCTTCAGTTGTTTTTTTTTCTTAAACTTCATTTGGAAAAAAAAAATTACACATGTACAAAAACACATGAAACATAAATATGCAGTTCAATGAATAAGTGTAAAGTGACTGTCCGAGGAACAACCATTTGTGTCAAGAAATACATTTCCAGCACCCTAAAAGTCCCCCAAGTCCCTCCTGATCCCACTCCCACTTTTATGCTCTTCTCTTCCTTGTTTTTCTTCCCTTTTACCACATGAGCATGCATCTCTCAACACTGTATCTTAGTTTTTGCCATTTCTGACCTTTATAAAAATGAAATCATGGGGAATTGTTATGGTCTGAATGCTTGTGTCCTTCTAAAGTTCCTATGTTGAAACCCTGCTCCACAGCATTATGGTATTAGAAGGTAGGGCCTTTGGGAGGTAATTTAGATGAGGTCATAAGGGTGGAGCCCTCATGAGTGACATTCATGCCCTTGTGAGGGTCATGAGAGAGCTTGTTTCCTCTGTGCTCTGCTCTCTGCCCTGTGAGGAAGACAATGAAAAGTAACTGCTAAGAAGGCTCTTACCAGAACCCAACTGTGCTGGCACCCTAATCTTGGACTTCAGCCTCCAGAACTGTGAGAAATAAATGTCCATTGTTTCTAAGTCACCTTGCCTGTGGTACTTTGTATAGCAGCCTGAAGGGACTAAGACAGGACTCATTCTGTGTCTACCTTCCTTTGCTCAACATTAAAAAAAAAAAAGATTTATAGTAAGTCCCCTACATATGAACCTTCAAGTTGCAAACTTTCAAAGATTCGAACACGTGCCACTGGATTGCTTTTTCAAGAGGGTAGATAGAATTGAATCCAACAAGGAACCAGAACCTGTGCCGTCAACGTCATGTGTGAGTGAAATTGCAGCTTGCCCTCCGTCTCCTGTTGCTGACGACCCTTCAGCTCTACCATCTCCCACCTCCTCTCCCTCCTCCAGTCAGTAACTCTGTTTGCCTGTTCACTCGATGCCAGCTCCTGTATGCCAGCTGTTGTGCTGTACTGCTGTACTTTTCAAGGTACTGTACCATAAGATTAAAAATGTTTTCTTTATTTTTTTTTTATGTATTATTTCTGTGAAAATATTGTAAACCTATTGCAGTACAGTACTATATAGCCGATTGTGTTAGTCAGGTACCTAGGCTAACTTTGTTGGACTTACAAACAAGTTGGACTTATGAACGCGCTATCGGGATGGAACTCATTCATACATAGGGGACTTACTCTACTCTTACTGTAGCTGTTGTTCATTGATTTTTGCTGCTGTACGGAATGCAATTGCATAAAAATTTCTCTATCGGTTTTACTTTGGTGGTCATTTTTTCTGGTCTTTTGTTATTATGAATAGTGCTGCTCTGGAGATTCTTCTACATGTCTCATGATGTGCTCATGCAGACCTTTTCTAGGGGTAAGACCGCTACATCAAGAAGATGAACATCTAAAGTATTACTAGATGGTGCCAAACTATTTCCCAATGTGGATATCCCAATGTATACTTCCACCAACACTGCATATTAGATCTCACTGTTCCACGTTCTTATCAACATTTGACATTGTTCGACTTTTAAAATTTAGCCAATCTAGAGAATGTGCAGTGACAGCTCATTGCAGCTTTGATTTTTATTCTGCTCTGAATTAATGAAGGTGAGCACATTTTTATTTGGATTCCCTCATCCAAAGGGAAGTAGTAATCAAAACCCTTCCCACTCTCCTTCCTTCTCTCTTTCCTTCCCTCTTTCTTTTTTCACTTAAGGATATTCAATTGTTACAGCACCATTTATTTAAAAGGACATCCTTCCCTATGACTTTGCAGTGGTTCTTTAGTTATAAAGTGATTGTCTATGTATGAATCTGTGTCGGGGTTTTTAAAAATAATTTACTGAAGTATAGTTGATTTACAATGTTGTGTTAATTTCTGCTATACAGCAAAGTGACTCAGTTATAGATATATATATATTCTTTTTCATATTTTTTTCATTATGGTTTATCATAGGATATTGAATATAGTTCCCTGGGCTATACAGTAGGACCTTGTTGTTTATCCATCCTATATATACTAGTTTGCATCTGCTAATCCCAAACTCCCAATCCTTCCCTCTGCACTGGCAACCACAAGTATGTTCTCAGTATCTGTGAGTCTGTTTCTATTTCGTAGATATGTCCATTTGTGTCATATTTTAGATCCCACATATAAGTGATATTATATGGTATTTGTCTTTCTCTTTCTGACTTACTTTGTTTAGTATGATAATCTCTAGGTCCATCCATGTTGCTGTAAATGGCATTATTTCATTCTTTTTGACGGCTGAGTAATATTCCATTGTATATATGCAGCACATCTTCTTTATCCACCCGTCAATGGACATTTAGGTTGCTTTCACGTTTTGGCTATTGTAAATAGTGCTGCTATGAACATAAGGGTGCATGTATCTTTTCAAATTATAGTCTTCTCTGGGTATATGCCTAGGAGTGGGATTGCTGGATCATATAGCAACTCTACTTTTGGTTTTTTGAGGAACCTCCATAGTGTTTTCCATAATGGCTGCACCAATTTACATTTGCCTGGGTTTTTTATTTTGTGCCACTCTCTAGCTGCGGCATGAGAGAGGGATCTAGTTCCCCAACAAGGGATCGAACCAGGCCCCTTGCATTGGGGCCTGGAGCCCCAGGAGAACCAGGGAAGTCCCCATCCAAACCTGTTTTATAACAACATCTCATTTACGTAATTCTTATTACCTCCTTTTAGATTCAGAAGACTTGAATTATGAAAAAATTACCCTCTCATATTTTTTCAGTAAAAAAAATGTTTCTACATATTTAATAGGATAGGAAAAGAGACTACAGATGAACTCTCCTTAATGTCTTAACATCTCATTTACAAATGACCTCAGTGGATCAAACTAACTTTGTATTTCACGTGAATTTAAACAAGACGACATACAACAACAGAGTGCCTGAGTGCCAGTGTGCGTTCACCCTTATTCCACCTATGCCAGTTGGTCCCAGTCACCTCCTTGTTTCTTCCCAACCTCTCCTTGGTAATGTCTGGCCTCATCTACTGGTAAAATCTATTTCACAGATGTTCTTTCCATTGTAACTGGTAAAGCCCTTTAACGTCTGCTCACTGTCGTGTATTACTTGGACAAGACCTCTTCATGCATCATCAACCACCTGCTCTAGAGCTGTCACAGAACAACTAGATTTGAAAAATGCAAGTAGAAAATAAACTACTCAATGATTAACGAGTTTCATAGCATTTCAGGAAATGGATGTCAGACTCACCCAAATGCCTGCAACCAAAGAGAAGTTTATGGCAAGTGTGCTAGTGAACAGAGGTAACTAAGCTCAAAATCTTCATTAAAAGCTTTTAGATTTAAATTGCATTTGACGGCTGGTAATCAGAGACCTGATCTGAGTAGCTTAAACAGATGAGGGCTATAATTTTGACATAAAAAAGGATCCAGAGGTAGGCAGTCCAAGGTTGGTATGATGACTCAACGCTACCAGGAATACAGGCATCTCCTTTTGCCTCCCCACCCTGGGTCATGGCTGTATCCCCAAGGATGTTACTTCCTCATCCAAGATGGCTGCCAGAAGGCAACCACTCTTCTTGTAGTTTAACAAAGCCTCAACCTAGACCTAGAATGGGAGGATGAAGAGGCTTTGCCTTTGAGGAGAAGAGAAGAGAGGAGATGGAGGACATGTCCCCTGACAGGGCAGAGGCTGGAAGTCAAAGGAGGTCACAAATGTTTGCCCACATTTCTGTATAGATCTCTGGACTACTAGTAGGTCAAAAGGGTCTTTTTTTTGGCTGCGTTGGGTCTTTGTTGCTGTGAGCAGGCTATTCTCTAGTTGCGGCAAGCGGGGGCTACTCCTGATTGCGGTGCAAGGGCTTCCCATTGCGGTGGCTTCTCTTGTTGCAGAGCACGGGCTCTAGATGCACGGGCTTCAGTAGTCGTGGCATGCGGGCTCTAGAGCACAGGTTAAGTAGTTGTGGCGCATGGGCTTAGTTGCTCCGCGGCATGTGGGATCCTCCTGCACCAGGTCTTGAACCCGCGTCCCCTGCGTCGGCAGGCGGATTCTCAACCACTGCGCCACCAGGGAAGCCCTCACCTGGTTCTCTTTTGATATTTTGTTTTGTATATCTAACAGCCCTTATCACAGGCATTTCTTGTGTTCATTTAAATTCTTGTTCCAGCAATGCTGCTTTGGATGGAGTCTGAAGGGCTCGTGTGTGTGACTTTGAAGAGAGGAAAGGATGAGCCCCATGAGTTACCAGGCAACTCCTGTGATCGGGAATGCGTCTTTAAAAACTTAGAGAACAGGGCTTCCCTGGAGGCGCAGTGGTTGAGAGTCCGCCTGCCTGTGCAGGGGACACGGGTTCGTGCCGCGGTCCGGGAAGATCCCACATGCTGCGGAGCGGCTGGGCCCGTGAGCCATGGCCGCTGAGCCTGCGCGTCCGGAGCCTGTGCTCCGCAACGGGAGAGGCCACAACAGTGAGAGGCCCGCGTACCACAAAAATAAACAAACAAGCAAGCAAACAAACAAAAAACTTAAGAGAACATATAAGTCCATGCCACTCTCTCACTTCGTCCCAGCTTACCATTCCCCCTCCCCGTGTCCTCAAGTCCACTCTCTACGTCTGCGTCTTTATTCCTGTCCTGCCCCTAAGTTCTTCAGAACCAAGCTAGTGGGAAGCAGCAGCATAGCACAGGAAGATCAGCTCAGTGCTTTGTGACCACCTAGTGGGGTGGGATAGGGAGGGTGGGAGGGAGACGCAAAAGGGAGGAGATATGGGGATATATGTATGCGTATAGCTGATTCACTTTGTTATACAGCAGAAACTAACACACCATTGTAAAGCAATTATACTCCAATAAAGATAAAAAATAAATACATAAATAAAAACTTAGAAGCAGCACTGTGGGGAGGGCATCTCTTCACTACATTATGTTATAAGCAATCGCTCTGGGGTAGAGGTGGAGGAGAAGAGGAGTGAATCCTTCAAGACTGCCCTGTCCGGTAGCTCCTTTCCTTCAACACCTTCACCCTAGGAGGAGTTAGGGCCTGCCTGCATCCCGGTTACACGGACAGAGGGAATCTGAAGGGGTGGTCGGTGATTTCTCCCAGTGAACTGGAGGAGAGGAAGGGCAGATTCACAGGCTTTCCTACAACTTCTCTTCTCACTGTGGCCTCAGGCCACCCTTCTAGCTGTAGCCCCTCACTAGTCCTCCCAGAAAGCAAGACAACTCGCAGAGGCAGAGCACTTTTTTTTTTTTTTTTTTTTTTTTGTGGTACGCGGGCCTCTCACTGTTGCGGCCTCTCCCGTTGCGGAGCACAGGCTCTGGACACGCAGGCTCAGCGGCCATGGCTCACGGGTCCAGCCGCTCCGCGGCATATGGGATCTTCCCGGACCGGGGCACGAACCCGTATCCCCTGCATCGGCAGGCGGACTCTCAACCACTGGACCACCAGGGAAGCCCCACATTTTTTATCACCAGTTTCTAGAATCTTAGTACTTGGGTTACTCCAGGGTTGATTCTGGAGCAGGGAGCCAGCAGCCCGGGTGGTTGGTCATTGTATGGGTTTCCTAAGGCTGCTGTAACCAGTGACCACAAACTTGGTGGCTTAAGACAACAGAAATGTATTCTCTCATAGTTCTAGAGGCCAGAAGTCCAAAATCAAGCTGTTGGTAGGACTGGCTCCTGCTGAAGGCTCTGAGTGAGAACCCATTTCTTGCCTCTCTCCTAGTTTCTGGTGATTTTTGGCGATCCCTGGCACACCTTGGCTTGTAGCTGCGTCACTCCAGTCTCTGCCACCGTGTTTATATGGCCTTTTCCCCTGTATCTGTGTCCTCTCCTCTTCCTATGAGGACACTTATCACTGGATTTAGGGTCCATCTGGATAATCCAGAAAGAGCCCACCAAGAGATCCTTAACTTAATTACATCTGCAAAAGACCTCTTTCCCAAGGACCTACTGTATAGCAGAGACCTACACTCGATATTTTATAATAACCTATAAGGGGAAAGAATCTGAAAAAGAATGTATCTATATAGATATATAGATATATATGTATATATATCTGAATCACTTTGCTGTATACCTGAAAATAACACAACATTGTAAATCAACTATACTTCAATTTTTTATTTAAAAAAAAGATCTCTTTCCTGAATAAGGTCACATCAACAAGTGTCTAGGACCACCAGTCAACGCACCGTAGCCATAGTGGCAGAAGCTAAAACCTCCAAGGGCAGCTGGTTCACCTGTGTCTATTTTTATGAACTCATCCAAGCAGGGCATTTGTGCTACTCTGATATCACCTGTCCCTCTTGTGAAACATGCCTTCTTGAGCCCAGAGGCCAAATTCTTTCAGTATCCACCAAAAGGTCCCTCTTTCTTTCTCAAGCCTTTAGGAGGTCATAAGAATTCTTGTTAAGGAGACCTTTCTTGGTCTGGCTTGGAGGAAAGCCACGCCCATGTCCCAGGCTCTCTGACCTTCTCTCACCTCTGACAATCTTATGGGAGAATTAATAGACATGCCTAGTGGGGCCAGACGATCTAAAAATCTATAAGCCATTAACTATATCCATATTAAACCAATAAGAATCCATTCCCACACTTGCCTTCAAAGCATGCCAGGCTCCAGACGGGGCCTGGAGAGCGACAGTCTGCAGCTGGGCTTGTCATCCGAGGAGGCTGGCCGGGAACAGTCAGCTTCTCACACTTTACAAACTGTCTGACCCTCAGGAGAAGGCTCTCTAGCTTCACCTGAGGAGAAGAGTTCATCAGGGGTGGAGAAGGCCATTCCTTCACATCGAGACAGAATGAAGGCCCGGGAAGGATTTAACAAGGATTTAGTAATGGCCAAGCTCCTGAAATAATTGGGCTCTGAAAACCCCGAGTTTTGCTTTTCTAAATGACTCCGGGTTGCATTATGCCTATTGATCTTCCTGAGTTTTCGCAGCCTGTAAATGATGAGCCTTTTACCGCGCTCCATGACTGAAGGGCACACGACTGTGAGAACAGCTCATTTCATTTTTTTCGATTTATACAAAAGATGCCGTGGCCTGAGCCCTCAAGGCACCCATCTCAATACATAAATATGCCAATTAAGCTAAATGGAAATCCTGCAGGTTAAAAGTGCCTCATAAAAGAAGGAAGCTTCTCCCAAAGCCACAAAGTTTATCCACAGAGGAAATACCAAATCCACAAAAGTGGGTTTGCTCCAAACCATTAATGTCAAAAAAAAAAAAAAAAATCAAGAATTCTGAGATCCAAAAATGAAGAAAAATCATTCCCTTCCCCACTCAAAGCAAATAGAGGGACAATATCTTGAAGCTGTGAATTCAAGATGCTAAGCAACTGTTGTCATTGAATTTTTATTTATTGCATTTTCCTGGTGAGGGTTGGTGGTGGGGAGAGGCGAAGGAGAAGAGACCAGTGCTAGAACTGAACTGACACCAAGAGTGTCTCAGGTACCCACCACATGTCACAGTGGGTGTGGGCAAACCAAGGTCAGATATGCTATGGTCTTGTTACCCAAAGTATGGCCCATCATACTGGCGCCCAGCAGCACAGCCAGCAGTGCCAACAGGGAGCCTGTTCCGAGTAGAGACTCTTAGGGCCCACCCAGATTAATTTAGGCAGAATCTGCACAAATGGTAGTAGGTGAAAGGATTTTTTTACCTAAGGCTCTTGGTAAAGATGTGTTTTGGGGGGCTGAAAATATTATATAATCCTCCCAATTTTTCTCCCACCAGTATTACTAAAAAGGTATATAGGTGCCACAGACTAAGCAATGTCAACGTTATCAAATACATTTAATCAAACCCTAAGCATCTTCGTTCACTCACTCAGCCGCTCTCTCAGCCCCCTGATAAATCCTCAGTGAATATTTATCAGTCATCTACTTGACACATCCCATTGCCCTTGGCCTGCTGCCTCTCTCCTCTGCTTTCTTTTCGTGCCACACTTTATAAAGAGTCCTCAGTACTGCTTTTATTTCCTTAAGATCTTGCTCTGTTTCTCTGCCATCTGTCTTTATCCCCACTGCTCCACAGAAACAAGTCTTGAAAGCCTCCTGTTATCTCTTTGTCAAATGCAAGACAGAGATTCTTGAACATCCACTAGGAAGCAGGACCTGAGGAAAACACCTTCTCTTTCTGTGGCTTCCATGACAGTGCATTTTATTTGCTCTCTTACTCCCCGGACTTCTCTCTCCCTTCGCTGCCAGCATTTCCTCTAATTGTTTACCTTCTCCAGGTAGAAAGAACAATCACGTATTTTTCCATTTCCCAGCACAGACGGATAATAGCTCCTACGTTTGCGTAGATGTGATGTGGGACAGGCACTATGTTGGACAGACATTTCACTTACATTCTCAGTTAAACTCACAGCGTATCATCAAGTACTTGTTCCCTTTTTAAAGGTAAGAAACTCAAGAATCAAAGGACTTCAGTAACTTACTGAGGTCTCAGAGCTGGTTGGTAGGGAGCCAACTCCATCCAAAACATGGCCAGCAGGAATCTGTTGTCCTCTGGAGGAATCCAGAATAACGGGTGCTGGAAGGACTGACCGACACTTTAGGAGAACAGGAGTCCTGTATGGATGAGCGCTGAGCGGAGAGGGCTGGAGGGCGCCTGTGTCACCCACAGGTAGAGTCAAATAGGAGACATCGGCGGCACTGCTAAGCGGATGGAATAAACCTGGGAAGGAAGGCGGCTTCCACGGATGCTGACACTGAGATGAGGAAGAAACGGGTCCAGAGACAAAGTCCTAACCGTATTATCTATAAGCACCATGACCCCAAATTACCAATTTTCAAGTAGGTTCAGTCCAGTGGGCAACACTATGGGCTTTTTCTTCACCCCATGCTGTCTACAGACAAAATAGGTAGAGTCACATTGATTTAAGGGCCCAGGCTTTGATTATTAGAGAGACATGGATGTCAAGCTGGGCTCTACCCACACTTGCTATGTGGCTTTGTACAAGTAACCTCCCTCTCTGAGCCTCAGCTTTCTCCTCTGTAAATGGTGGTAATAATAATGCCTAGCTCATTCAATTGATACGATGTCTAGAGAGACCATGCAAACGAAGCCCTTAGTACAACAGAAAAGTTTGCTAGGTTGGAGGCTGGGGAGGGAGGGGAGTCTTTGCTCTCAAGGGCTTATAGGGGGTGGCGGAGGAGAGAACAGACCTTGAACTGGGTAACTGAACCATTTAGCCATATTTTTCTCATGGGATTCTTGTGGGGAAGCATTTGTTGGGAAAACGCGTGAGGTGACAGATTCTATCTTTATAGCACAGAACAGCAGGATGATAAAAACGGATGGAGATTGTGGGGAAGCAGATTCCAGCTCATTATAAGTAATAACTTTCTAACAATAAACATTGTCAAACAGTTCTTGACAGTGAAGGAGTGAGTTTCCCAACATGGGGATTCAACAAGCCACGCTGGGTGGCTGTAAAAAGGCCTTCAGGGGAATGGATTCCTGAACTTAGGTTGATTTGTTCCTACCCATCTTCCTGACCTTTCTGGGAGGTTCTCCAGTTCAGGCATCTTCCTCCTCCATCTCTTTTCTTTCATTCCCTCCCACTGAACACTCCACCACTTTTCTCTGTCTGAAGTCTCGCTTCTGAGCTCCAGACAGGTGTATCCTGTTGCTGCCTGAACTTGGATGGCTCCGATTCCCCAAGTCCCAAGCAGAACCTATGATCTCCCGCTCCGCCCCCCCAGGACCTCCTCAATCTGTGAGCACGGACTCAAAGGCATTTCACAGGCTTGTCGCTTTCAAAGGACTTCCCTGCTGGGTTGTGAAAGAGAAGTGAGAGGATGTACTGTCAGTAGAGGGAGATGTCAGCTAAGAAAAGAATCTCACAGGCCCGGTCGATAGTTTTAAGGGCATTTTTTTCTCAACTCAAAAAAAGCTTTTAAAATTGGCTCTGTTTGGAACTCTGAAAAAAATGAACGATGTTTTGTAACTTCTGACAAGGTATTTTCTATAGTTGGGCAGGTTCTTTCAGCTAATTCGCCTTATGCGAGTGAAGCAATCTTTGCATTCAGGCTTTAACGTAGACAATCCTCACAATCACACACATTTAGGTCTGCCTTTCCCCTGCCACCTGTGGCAAAGAGCGGCCAACCCACAAGGCCCAACCAGGTGTGCTAAGTCCAAGCAAGACATGACCAAGGAAGACACACTTCACAGCCCAGAGCTCCAGGTTTAGCAAGATTCTCCCTCTGGTTGTGTGTGTCACTGACTCTCACTGTCACAGGCAGCCCCTCAGCCATCCAGCCCAGCACATGGGGGTGAGCCCTGCTCTCGGCTCCGTTTTGTCCCCATCCTTGCACTTCTTTGTTATTCTACCCAGTTATAGTTTACACTATATCATCATATATACTTTATCCTTGGAAATGCACTTAAATCCTTTTAGAAAAAGGCAGGATGGATGGATAGATGAGTGGATGGAGGAATAGACAGATATACAGGCAGATGGACAGATACTCTTTAACACCCACCTGGGAAAAGGGCTATTGATAAATCCTTACTGTTTCCATTGATTCTACGTCCAATTTCCCTCTCTTCTTTTCTCCCTCTAATTCAACTTCTCTTTGCTCTTATGCTCCCCTCTCCTGCCTTCTGTGTCCCATCCCTGCCACCCTCCTCATCTGTGACCCAGGAGAGGGTTTGGGGTAAGTGCAGGCTTAGCACTATTAGAACTTTCCAGGAAAAACAGCTCCCTCAAGTGTGTTCCAGACACGCTAGGTCAGTGTTAATCTTCTTGGCACCTTTCCCACTCTTGTTCCAAGCTCTTGGCCATCACTGGTCTTCATTCTGGAGAGCTCACCTCTACCTGTGTCCTGCCCATTTTTCACTCATTTGGGGACAGCTGTAATCAGATGGATGAGTTATAGAGGGAGGGGAGTCTTGAGAAGAGAACTATCAGAGAAGAAAGAATTCTGAATGCCGGCTCCTGGTGAGAAGTGGTCCCATGCTGGGAACTTCCACAGTCCAGGAATAAAGTAATGATACCTACGTACATGCACATACTCAGACTCATCACACGGTAGTGATGCCCGTAAGTCTCACACCTTCCCATACATTCACCTGATTCAAGGGGGAGAATCAGTCTTTTCAACAGTTCAGCTCTCACTTTCTCATCAGGACAATCGCTTCGCACAGGAGGAGTTCATGGGAAATGAAGCCCTCTGAACCCATTCAGCGGTGGAGCCTCATCGTGCTCTAAGAAAGAGAACTTTCATTCAGTAAACATGTATTGAGTACCTACTGTATGCAAGGGAACCTGACAGGCAAATGGAGTGCGGGTGGCAAGCAGAAACACAAAAATGTGTTCCAGCCAGTTCCGCAAAACTCTGGGGAAAGCACCATAAAGAAAATACATATTCACAATTGGCCAGTCAAAATCGCCACTTGTGGCAAATCATGCTCGGCATTCATCAAGATGAATTCTCTCACAATTTATATGGACAGAGTGCGCATTTCAGCTTCTGAGACAAACGAGAACTGAGTGCCAACCCTCCAGGAAATGCGGTTATCGTCAATTAAGTCCATTCCTGAGTCATCAACAGCTAGGATAATGTTGATTCCCAAACCACTGGAAGAGACAGCAGGTTGGTAAAGACTTTACAGGGAAACAAGAAAAGCAGCAGCAAATTGGGGGTCTCAGTGGAGATGAAATTCAGGCAAATGTTTCCAAGAATGTGGCCATAAGAGAGGCTAGACAGAGAAGCCTAAGATATACTGCCACTTTCTTTCGGGTTTATCTGAAGTTGTGATATTTTAATACAAAGCTATGTATTACCTATGCGATAAATAAAAGAACAAGCAACGTACTTTGGCCAAACAGTTGTCTAACAGCCCTCCATCCTGACACTTTGTTATAGGAGCTCAGTTTGGCTTGACTCTCCTCCCACAATATATCTATCTTGAATTGACAATGGTTTCATCTCGGTCTCTCTGGGTTTGGCGCTGGTAATGCTTATTCTTTTGTGCTTAGCTCTGTGGTCTCCTTTTGAAAGAACCTGTCTGTTTCCTCATCATTTCTAAGCTTAGGCAATAAAATACTTCAGTTTTGTTCTCTCCTTGGAGCCACCATCACTCCCTAACATATATGACGGCAGTGTACATAAGAGTGCTTTATCAACAGTAAAGCAATGGACAAATGTTAACTGATGTGATTCTAAGTAGCTGCTCTAAATATCTCAAGTTGATTTCCAATCATAATTCCTGTTATCAGGTTAAATTTGAAATAAAATCGCCCTCCTTTCTTCTGTGATGACTGAGCCATCCAGGCACAATGCTATTATGACAGCTGGGAATCATCTGAAAATGAGCTTCACTTCACTTGGCATGTCAGATGGTAATTTAAAAAACTAGGTCCTGTTTTTTTAAATATTAGAATTGATTCACATTCAAGAGGCACACCCACCCTGCTAGGAGAGGGGCTCAGATATGCAGCTGGTGGCGGGACATTAAAGCAGGAGCACGGGGACCTGGTCACACGATAAATCCTGATGGAGGCACTGCAAGGGTGGCCAGCCAAGACAGAGGCATTTGCGATACAAGGCCAATTTTGACAGAGAACAGGAGGTGATCTTTGTAGGTGACTGACTTCAGAGGGATCCAGCCAAGGACCCCTGTGGGTGTGCTGGCAGGAGGGCAGAGCCTTCCCAGAGTGCTAGAGGGGATGGGGTGATGGCGAGCAAACACGTCAGTGATGGCAAGGTTCCATGACAGACCTGGGAACTTGTATGAGAATTCTTAGGCACAAATGTCACATTTCCTACCTTGTTCTCCCAGGTACCTTCTACCTCCTCACAGGTCCACCCCATTCAACAGATGCTCCCAGACACATGAGATCTCAACTTAGCCTCCATTTTTCATACCTACTACCTAATAAAAAACTGCTTTCCTAAAAGACATTTCTCATGAATTTCACAGCTGTTAGGTAAAGCTGCAAAAATCCACTTCTCTCCAAGTTGCCAAATTCCTATCTTTGTAGATGCAGAATCGTATGTTGGCTATAATACCACTTTTGCCAAAAGATGGAGAGAGGGAACAATGCATGTGTATTTGCATGTGTGTACTGAAGGATGGACAAGAAACTTACAACCTTAGTTGACTTAGGGGATTGGAACTGGAAGGCTGGGGCCAGGGCTCAGATGGAGACTCCACTGTACATTCTTTTTACTTCATGAACTTTGAATCATGTGAATGTACTGACAATTCAAAAATTAAATTTAAGTAATTCCTAGCACTGTGAGCGTCTGTCACCTTGCTTATAATTGCTGACGATGGGAGGTCTCTGACCTCTTACCTTCAACTGTCATCGTTTTGATGGTCATGCTTTCTGAAGACCCAGCATCGTCACTGACTGCCATCAACTACATAGAACTTTTCTGGTTTTGTAAGG
Organism: Neophocaena asiaeorientalis asiaeorientalis; assembly: GCF_003031525.2. Classification (NCBI taxonomy): domain Eukaryota; kingdom Metazoa; phylum Chordata; class Mammalia; order Artiodactyla; family Phocoenidae; genus Neophocaena; species Neophocaena asiaeorientalis. The sequence goes on from NW_020185324.1 coordinate 3,520,563, forward strand.
AAAATACTTAACAGAGAAAGACAAATACCATATGATATCACTTATGTGTGGAATCTAAAATATAAGACAAATAAACCTATCTAAGAAACAGAAACAGACTCACCGACATAGAAAACAAACTTATGGTTACCAAAGGGGAAAGGGGGTGGGGGAGGGATAAATTAGGAGTTTGGGATTAGCAGATACAAAATACTATATATAAGCTAGACAAACAACAAGGTCCTACTGTATAGCACAAGGAACTATATTCAATATCCTGTAATAAGCCATAATGGGAAAGAATATGAAGAAGAATATATATGTATGTATAACTGAATGACTTTGCTGTACACCGGAAACTAACACAACATTGTAAATAACTATACTTCAATTAAAAAAAGAAAGAAAAGACTTACCTCTTTCCTTCTCTTTTTGTCCACGTCTCTCCTGGGTACCTGGTTTACTCTTACTTTAAACGGAGACTCTAGTGGGCAGAAACTTGTCTTCAGGGTCGTCGGGCAGACGGTTGTACATTGCCAGACGTGGGGCTAAGATTCAGGAAAAGGCTCCAGCCTACATGTAGTCTATAAAGACCAAGCTGCGGCCCAAGTCCAACCGAAGGTGGAGAAAATGAGGTGCTATATACATGCTGTCAAGGCAGAGATTCAGACAGAGGCACCCAGCTCTCACCCCATGTCTCTGCTATTCTTCACATCATGACTCCTGGGAAGAGCTGTCTAGATACACTTTGCCCACTTTGTCATCCTCCCCTTCACTCTTCACCCCTGAAATAGCTCTTATCATGGCCATTGATAACTTCCATGTTATTTGTCCCAAGGGCTAAGTCTGTTCCCATATCATATTTGACCTCATAGCCACATTTGACGCAAATTGTTCACCCCTCGTCCTTGAAGCAATTTCTTCTTTTGTTCTGTCGCTCGTTCCTCCTGCTCTACTGGGCAAACTGCTCAGACTCTCTGGCAGACCCTTTCTACTCTCTCCAACTTTTCAATGTCAGAGTTCTCTGCTCTGGGCTCTCTTCTCTTCTCTACGCTGTCTCCCAGGGGACCTCATCCAGGCCTGTGCTTTAATTCCCACCTGCATGCCTTGTGGCTCTCCCGCCCCTACCTCCAGACTGGGCTCCCCCTGAGTTCCAGATGCACACATCTAACTGCCTGCTCTCAACTCTCCTCTGACACAAGCGGCCATCTCAACCCCAACATGCCCACAACACAACTCTTGATTTCCCCTCCCCAACCTGCCCCTCCCCTAGTTTTCTCCATCTTAGTAAGTAGCCCTTTGTCACTCAGACCAAGCACCTGGGAGTTGACCTTGATTCTTCTTTTCCTCTCCTACCGACAGCCAATCTATTAGCAAGTTCTGTTTCTACTGTCTCCAAAATAGATCCTAAATCTGGTCACTTCTCAGCATCTTCACCACTAAAAACCTTGCCCTAACTCCTCAACGCTCATTTGTTCTATGGAAACAGCTTCCTAATGGATTTCCCTGTTTCCATTCTTGCCCACACACTGTTTATCAAAAGCAGCCAAAGTGAACCAGTACATGGGATAAATCCCGTCCCATCACCCCTCTGCTTCAAGCCTTCAAATTGCCATTATCTCTGCAACAGTAAGTCCTCTGCAGATATTTGTTAACAACTGAGTCAGAAAGAAAGAGACCCAGTTACCAGTTTGATGCACAACACAGAAATGTACAAATACTGAAGCACCAGGTGAGAACAGGACCAGGAGCAAAAGCTACCTTGGCACAGAGCCACCCACTGGAGTACGCTCCCTCACTACTCAAAGCGTGGTCCATGGCCAGCAGTACTGGCATCACTGGGAGTGTACTGGGAGTGCGTTAGAAATAAAGAAACTCAAGTCACACCCCCAGATCTATTGAATCAGATTCTGCATCTTAACAAGCTCTCCAGGAGACTCATATGCACACTGAAGTTTGAGGAGTAGCACCCAGAGACCACTCGCATCTCCATTTCCTGCCCTAGCCCAGCACCGACTTCTCTAACTGACCATCAGGGCCAAGGAGGTCAACACACCTGCTCCTCATTTGTAGCATCACTCAGGGGGCCTGGCAAGGCAATTCCAATTGCCCACAGGTTTTGCCAAATTGCAAAACCTAAAATGGCCAGTCTCCACGCACATGCAAACCTAGTGTGCCCGATGCTAAAGCTCGTGGTGTTTAACTTCTCCATTTCTGAAAGAACATGGCCCTGGAGTTTTTGTTTTGATAAACACATTCTTTCATTCTAATTTCTAGGTATTTCCTAATACCTGGGAAACAGTGCCAGTCGCCTCTGGTGCTCCTGAGGTATAACTGCTTTTGTTGTGTCCCCCAAATGATCTCTCTTCTAGTGAGTTACAGATAAATGGGATTTCCATATTACTTCACTTATATTAATATAACACTGATGGATTTTGTTTTTAATGGAAACAATATACTGCAAATATTAAACTAATATATTTTTATTTCTTCCTTAAGTCATCACCCTTTAGTTCATCTTTTACATAGACTTTTTGATCCAGGGCAAGAGGGTGAATGAATGAAGGAATGAGTAAATGAATGAGATGACTTCTTTAGCCACAATATGTTTAAAATTAGGTTATGAACAGAAAGTGGAATTTTCTAAATTCCTTTCATATAAAAGTGACCCAGACAAGAGTTCCTTCTGTAAGTAGATAAGATGCTACTCCACATTGGACAGCTAGATCTTGAGACTGCTATCCTAAGGTAGAGGAATACGGTTATAAAGCAGGGGAAGTAATAGTCGCTCCTTCTGCCCCAAGGAATTATAGGTTCCAGAGGGGAGAGAGAGTGGCAGATGGGGGTGGTCAGGCATGTGCCCCTTTTCCTCTTATAAATGGAAGCACAGAAGTTTTATAAAGGGTATCAACATGGAGCTGGGAAGAGAAACCAATAAGAATCTATTTCCTATGGCAATAAAATAGGATAATAGCTATATTTAATGATGCAGGCACCGTGTTAAATGCTTTATGTGTATCACTGCATCAACTCTCCCAAGAACCCTATTGCTATTACTTCATTTTAGCAGATAAGGAAATTGGATCTCAGGGAAGGCAGGTGACTGGCTCAAGTTTATATATCTAGTAAGTGACAGAACCAGGATTTGAATCCAGCTATACTCTAACTAAAGAGCCCTCACCTTTAACCATGGTGCTGTTATATTACTTTCAGTACTAACTGATGTAGAACTTGGTCAATTTGGCTGCCTAGGGTCAGCTGAATTCCTCCTCCACACTGCCCCCAAAGAAACCCATGTTTGAGACAAATCTGATTATGTCACTCCTCCACTTAAAAAATGTGGAATGGTTCCTGATTCCCTGTCTACAGGGTAAAGTCCAAAGTCACCATGGCATACATCAGGAGAGGAGCCACTGAACGGAACCCGGGATGAACACTTGTACAGAGAGCAGTTACTCTCTTCATTGTCTAATTTCTTCCCCATCCCCTGCAATAAGCTCATGCATTCAACCAGCTTTTGTATAACAGCACGACTTAAAAGGGCGTCTCTCTTCTCCATAGATGGATATTCACATTTAAGCAAGGCACTACAGCTCACCTCTGTGTCCAGGGCGTGTGATAAGTGCAGTTGCACAGGGTCCTGTGGTTTAACGCTCTGTAGTTGCTGTCCTGAGATCCTTAATATTTTTCTCTTTGGATTTGTGTTTTGTCAGTGGCGTGTGCTGGGACTACAGAGCACACGCCCGGGGCTGGTAGCTTCGGCTCACAGAGGGTCCTGCCTTCCCACTGCCTCTTTGGGATCCATCCACTAAGCCCCAGGCTCTGGCTGGCTTCTCCCTCCCTGCCCCTGCCCCTTTGACTACAGTAGCAACCAGGCAGGGTTGCCTGAGTTCTACTATTACACTCTGCCCCCAGGGGGGTAGAGCTGATATCAGGCATGTGTCCAGCTGTTTCCAGAGGTGGGGAAGAGAAATGCTAGTTCCTGTTCAGGGACTGAGCTCAGTCTGCAAATCCGTGGGGCCCTCGCACCCACTCTCAATCTCAGTACTGGGAAGTCACAGTCTCCTGCGGGGTCACCTGTCCACCGTGGTTTGGAACAATAAGCTCATGAAAGGGGAGATGGACTCATCTACCCAGGCTGCGTCTCTGCATCTTTTTTTTGCACTGAGTGGTATAAATTATGAAGCCTGCTCTGTCTATGGCGCTTTGATGTGTTTCGTTAAATATAGTGGAACTGTCAAGTCACAATAAAATGTGACATTAATGTTACTTCCAAGGGTGCTGAGTGCAAGACACCAACAATTTAATAAGTTTAGGCTTTTGTATTGACCTATGTTAATGTGTGATTTCATGCTATTCTGCATGGCAAGGGAAGTTTCTCAGAATTTATTTGATTGCTAGATCAATGTGAAAATGCATTATCAGCCTGCCTTGAGCATGGCCAACAGTTGACCTCTCCAATTAAGTAGACTTGAGAATGAAAATTCAATTATAATGAACAAACGTTTCTTGAACACTTTCTATGAGCCAGGCCCTATGCCAGGCCCTGTGGGGAGTATGCAGATTTGTAAGATTTGTTCCTATCTTCGGAGTGCTTGCAAGCAAGTGGGAAGAGGGAGACATACGTGTGTGGATGACTACGGTATAATACACCGTCTTACCTTATAAGTGCAGAGGAAATGGAATTAGTAGTGCGGCTGGACTGTTTGTAGGCAGCCCCTCAAAAGCAGGTGACAGTGGTTCCTTGCCTTATGTCCATTCCCCTTCTTGGGGAATGGAACCCTACTCTTTTTCAGGCTGAGTCCATCTCCAGCTCAGAGATAAATCTTGTTCAGTTTAGCCCCTCTGTAGTAATCCCGTATCTCTTGTCACTGACTGGTTTAGAGGTGGGCATGTGACTCACATCTGGCCACGGAAGCATGAAGGCAAGTCTCTGGGTTGCTTCTGAAAGGCTCTTTTGCGGTACGGAGAGCTTTGTGGTTAAGAGCACAGACTCTGGAGTGGGCTGCCTGGTTTACAGTCCTGGCACCACCACTTACCAGCTGTGTGTCATCAGGAAAATTACTTAACCTTTCTGTTTCCATTTCCTCATCTGTTCAATGGGGTTAATAATAATACATACCTACAAGGTGTAAGGATCACAATTAGTTTACGTTTGTAAAGTGCTTAGAAGAGTGCCTGGTACATAATAAGTGTTATATAAGTGATATAACCAGCATATCTTTAAGAGGCGACACCAGAAGTGACAGCCTCTTCTTATGACTCTGCACATCGGTGTGTGTAGATGTGACTCCTGTAACTTTCATGGTCTCCTTGTGCCTCTGAAGGGGGCTGACCCATGAGGGAGGATGGCAGAGCCAAAGGAGGGAAGAACCTCAGTCCTTGATGAAAACACCAAGCCACTGAGTCATCAATCCTGGAGTCCGCTCTACCTCTGGACTTTTTGTTCTGTGATATGATAAAGTTACTGTTTATTTTCAGTCAGCGCCTCATTTTACTGGCAGTCAAAGGCACAATTTAACCTCTACAGCCACTGCCTGGTGTATGTCCTGGAGCTCCTCAGCCTGTGCGACCTCTAAGTCCCACAGTTGTCCTGGTTGCACTTCCTGAGATGCGGGCTACCTCAGAGCAGCTCCTGACATCAGCTCCTGACCAACCTGCCATGACTCCCCAGGGCTCTGACCTTGTCTTAATTATGATGTGATGGCTTCATGAAAGACTGAGGTCTCCAAGGTTTCCCTAAATTCAGAATCTACTCTTGATATTCACAGGGGACATGCTTTAAGGTCACTTTCAAATTTGTAAGTAATATGGTAATGTAATTTCCCCATGAAACACAGTAAATTAACACTTAATAAGTAATTCCCTTTGATTCTTAATAATTCTATAAGATATAGGACTAGAATAAGTAGTAAAGTTACTAGATTCCTCCATTAAAGTAAGCTCTACTCTACATCATTTGTTTAGTAACACTAAGAGCTTACTTAAATTTCTAAAAATAGGGTGAAGATGATGACAAACAATTTTTAAGGAATACCTTGGGATAGTTATTGATGACATGGAGATGCATCCTCTGAGTTGTTGACAAAAAGACCCTCCCTATCATCCACCGTTGTAGCAGGTATCTGTTATCAAATTTGTGCTTCAGGACAAATTATAAATTTGTAATATTATAGATCTTCAGGACTGTTCTAAGATTGGGAAATAATATCAATGTTTTGAATCACTGAAAGTCATGGGTTTCATCTCTTGTGTCCACAACTATAGATTGATAACGGCTTCCTAGGGCGTCAGGCTGAGAAGGACTGTGAGGTCACATCAGGGTTCGGTGGGAAAGAGTGTGGGGATTGATTATGAATGTCTGCCCCGGGTGTGGGTGGAGGCAGTGGCAGCAGCAGCAGCCATATTGTGTTTCTGTAATCCAGAGTTTACAGTTTCTTGAAAAGCAATTAGAACACTGTCAGGCCTCATAAACTGTACCAATGTTTTCTTAGGTCAGTCTCCCAAGGCAATAGAAATACAAACAAAAATAAACAAATGGACCTAATCAAACTTACAAGCTTTTGCACAGCAAAGGAAACCATAAACAAAATGAAGAGACGAGCTACCAAATGGGAGAAAATATTTGCAAATGATGTGACCAACAAGGGCTTAGTTTCCAGAATATACAAACAGCTCATATAACTCGACAGTAACAACAACAAAAAGAACCCAATCAAGAAGTGGACAGAAGACCTAAATAGACATTTCTCCAAAGAAGACATACAGATGGCCAATAAGCACACGAAAAGATGTTCAACATTGCTAATTATTAGAGAAATGTAAATCAAAACTACAAGGAGGTACCACCTCACACTGGTCAGAATGGCCATCATTAAAGTCTACAAATAACAAATGCTGGAGAGGGCATGAAGAAAAGGGAACCCTCCTACACTGTTGGTGGGAATGTAATTTGGTACAGCCACTATGGGCAACAGTATGGAGGTTCCTTAAAGAACTAAAAATAGAACTACCATATGATCCAGCAATCCCACTCCTGGGCAAATATCCAGACAAAACTATAATTCTTAAAGATATATGCACCCCTGTGTTCATAGCACTATTCACAATAGCCAAGACATGGAAAAAATCTAAACATCCATCAATAGATGAACGGATAAAGAAGATGTGGTATTACATATATACAATGGAATACTACTCAGCCATAAAAAACAACGAAATAATGCCATTTGCAGCAACATGGATGCAACTAGAAATTATCATACTAAGTCAGAAAGAGAAAAAAAAATACCATATGAAAACGGTAATATGTGAAATCTAAAATATGACACAACTGAACCTATCTATGAAACAGAAACAGAACCATGGACATAGAGAACAGACTTGTGGCTGCCAAGGGGGAGGGGGTTGGGGGAGGGATGGAGTGGGAGGTTGGGGTCAGCAGATGTAAGCTATTATATATGGGATGGATAAACTAAAAGGTCCTACTGTATGGCACAGAGAACTATATTCAATATCCTGTGATAAACCATAATGGAAAAGAATATTAAAAAAGAATGTATCTATATATCTATATATATCTATATCTATATATGTATAACTGAATCACTTTGCTGTACAGCAGAAATTAACACAACACTATAAACCAACTATACTTCAATAAAAAATATTGATTAAAAAAAAAAGAACACTGTCAGGCCCGATTCCATTATTCTAATTACTCTTAACTTCAGGATAGATTTATTTATTTTACCAATGTACATTTATTGAGCACTGGGTGTACTGTTAGGTGTACTGTCAGGCATTGTGGAAAATTAAAAAGTGAATCGCTCTCTGATCCAACCCACAAAGAACCAGTTAATAGATGAGAAAGATGTGTGTGTTTACGGTAGGAAGTGATAAAATACTGCATGAAAGGGTTCGTTCAAGAAGGGAGACACATTAAAGGTAGGAAAGGCTACTTTTAGAGAGGCATGCTGGTGAGGGTGAGTTGCAAGGAAGCCTTGCAGTCTTGGGAGTAGGACTGTTGGAATGGATAGAAGGAGAAGGCTATTTCAAACTGAGCTGCCAGAAGGAGTGAAAGCACCGGAGTGGAAAGCTGACGGCTGTGGGTGACCGGCTGACTGATGAGAATATGTAACTGCTCTTTATCCCAGGTTCCCCCACAGAGTGAGCAGGTTGCCTCTTGGGCTTCATTAGACTGTGGTGCTGACGTGACATCCATTTTTATAAGGGTTGTTAAGCCAGGGGAAAACCCGCTCTTTAGAAAGATCATCTTTCACCACCATTTGAAGTGTGACATACAACAAATGTCCTAACGTAAAGGAGAGGCCTCACTGGTGTCTCACACTGTACATTTTTATTGTAAACCTAAGAGGACTGACAAAGGTTCCATCTTTATTTTCTTAACTACACACAGAGTCATCAAATATTGCCAATGAGGAACATTCCTGATATCATATTATTCTATGACCTGAATAAAGCAAAAATTCTTTAACACATCGCTGAGCTAGGCACTAGCTGTTATTTACTGAAAATATTTGCAAGAACAGATTAAAATTGCAAATAGATCACCCCTCACATGCTCTAATGTCATGTCATACATACGCATACGTTATAAACATGAGGTAGGATTTTGTTCAATTTCTTTTTTAAATACTTCAAAAATTAAAGCAATGCTGTTGGCTTTACTATTAAAAAAAAAAAAAAAAAAAAAAAAAAAAAAAAAAAAAAAAAAAAAAAAAAAAAAAAACAGAAAAGAAAATCATTCTTCAGCTACATGCAGAAAGCTGTTAAGGACCAGTCCAGGTAAAGAAGCACCAAGAAATGGATTTGTCAGTCAAATAAGGATGCACATTTTAAAGTTAAGGTGGAAAAAAGGAATTTAAATAAACCTAAACATCCTTGTAAAATTTAGAATGCATGTGAACATGAAGGATTAACTTGCATGTCAAGGGACTTCTCAGGCCTTCATTTACTTATGGCTTGGCTTGTCACTATCTTCTAAGCAAACCTAAAACAGAGAAGGTGATTCTGTGACACTGAGTAATTAAATTCCACCGGATCCAAAGCTACAGGCAAGCCGGTTGTATGTTCACATCCCCTCCTTCCCTCCCTGCCCCCTCTTACTTCCTTCTTCCTGCTCCATGCTGTTTCCTGGAGTTTTTATGGGCAGCCTTAGATCTGTATTTACCCACTATATTTAGTGAGTTTGATTATGCATAGCCTAAATTCAGATCTGAGACGATGATCCAGATTTTTGTTCACTGAAAGACTTTTGCTTTTTTTTATAGGTTTACAGCAAAGACTAAGCGGCTTATTTCTCTCTTTTCTTGCTATTCAATAGGCTCGTTTTGCCTCAGGGCTTTGCCCTTCCTGCTCTCCTGTAGAAGGCTCTGCGGGCATGTCTGCCCAGGCTGGTTCCTTCCTGACATTTATGTCTTCACTCTGCGGCTACCTCTTTGGAGAGGCCTAGAAGATCACCCCACGTAAATAACACCCACCCCCGATCCCTGGCCTTGCCACTGTCCAGCACATCACTCTGTTCATTTGTTTTCTGCTATCCCTTTTTCATTCTTGTAAGTTTTTATATAACTAAAGTATTTTTATAGATACAGTAAAGTTCACCCTTTTTATTGTCCAGGTCTGCAAGTTTTGACAAACACATAAAGACATACTGCCACGATTACAATCAAGATCTAGAAAAATTCCATCGCCCTGCACCATGTTCCCATACCCCCTTTATAGTCAACCCTCTCCCAACCCCAGCTCCGATCTGTTTCCTGTATCTACAGTGTTCCCGTTGCCAGAACGTCATAGAAATGGAGTCACATAGTATGTACCCTTTTAGGTCTGGCTTTTTCTCACTGAGCATAATGTAGTTGAGACTCAGCTGTATTATTACATGTATCAGTACTACATCTCTTTTGACTGCTGAAAATTATTCCATTGTATGGATGTTATTCATTCTCCATTTGAAAGACATTCCATCTATTTCCAATTTTTTGTGACTATAAATAAAGATACAATAAACATTCAAATATAGTTTTCATTTCACTTGTGTAAAAGGAGTGGGATTGCTGGGTGATATGGTAAGTGAATTTTTAATGACAGAAGAAACTATTCAACTGTTTTCCAAAGTGGCTGTACCATTTTGTATTCCGACCAGCAATGAATGAGAGTTCCAGGAGCTCCACGAATTCCTCAGCACTTGGTATTGTCAGGATTTTTATTTTAGTCATTGTAATAGGTGTGTAATGGTATGTCATTATGGTTATAATGTGCACTTTCCCTAATGACCAATGATGTTGACCATCTTCTCATGTGCTTATTTGCTATTATACCTTCTTTGATAAAGTATCTGTTCAAATCTTTTGCTCTTTAAAAAAAATCATTATTTTCTTATTATTTTTCTTATTATTTTTGAGAATATTGCATCACACCTTCTTTTTATATTCTGGATACTAGGTTTTTTTCCAGATAAATGATTTCCAAATATTTTCACCCAGTTTGTGACTTATCTTTTCATTCATTTTTAATTTTGATAAAGGACAGTTTATCATTTTTTTCTTTTCATGAATTGTTTCTGGTACCATATCTATGAAATTACTGTCTAATCCAAGGTCACAAAAATTTTCTTCTATGCTTTACATTTTAATCTATGATCCCTTTTGAGTTAATTTTTAGAGATGGTGTGAGATATGGGAGGAAGTTGTTTTTGTTTTTTTAATGGCATACTGATACCCAGTCATTCCAGCACCGCTTTTGAAAGACTATCACTTCTCCATTGAGTTGCCTTTGCAACTTTGTTGAAAATCGATTGACATATACGTTTCGGTCCGTTTCTGATGTCTATTTCTTTCTATTCATCTACATGCCATCCATTCATCAGTACTGCACTGCCGTGATTACTGTAGCTTTCTTGTAATTCTTGAAATCAGGTAGATATTACTCTGTTTATCTTTTTCAGAGGTTACCACTATCTGAAATTATTTATTTGCTTACTTTCCTGATGTCTGTTGGGAGACATCAAACCATGGACCAGAGAGTTTGTACCTATCTCATTCTCTCTTATACCCCAGCACTGAGAAGAGTGCCTGGCACACAATAATTACTTAATAAACTGGTTGAAAAAAAGCACAAAGGAAACCAATATTTAACTTGAGGAAATCAAGGGAACTTAGTGTTTTGGGGGAAGAATGGTCAAATTGTTTTGTGAGAAGCCATGAGTAGAACAGAGGCTTGGCTTGCGGTGTGAGCATGGAAGATGAAATGCTCTTTGGGCCATGGAATCTTGGTCACAGTTCTATTAGGAGCCATCAGGAGCTCCATGGGGCCACATTCATTCACTCATTCATCAAGTGTTTATATAGCACCTATTGTGCTAGATACTGCATTACACTGCATTATAAACGGCAGTAGGCAAAATCTTGTGTTCAAGGTATGTGGTGTTGCAGACAAATAAAATAATAATTGAGACAGAGCCATCCAGGTACCCTAAAAGTGGTATTTGCACAGGGCTCTTTGAGTGATGTGCGAGGGGCATCTCAGCCAGCCTTGGGCTTGGGAGGCTTCTCAGAAGTGAGCAAACTTGATTAAGGTCTCATGTTTCAACAGGAAACTTTGGGTCCCAGCTTTCCTTAGTGGGACTTAGCAACAGTACCTCAGAGCTCTCTCTCCTGGTGCTCTGAAGCAGCTTCAGCTGTTTCTGGGTTTGGGGCACCCGTGGTGGTGGTTTTATGGATTAACACTCTCTTGGTGACCTCTACTTCTCCTTCGTGTCACTTATTGCAGTAATGATGATATAATTAATTATGCAGATAGCTATTTAATGCCCACTTCCCTCCCACTACAATGAGAGCTTCATGGAGGCAGGGGCTGCACCTGCCCTGGTCACAGCCGCATTTCCACAGCCCAGCACAGTGAGTGGCCCTGCCATGTCCTGGGACAGACTGTGTGGGACCCTAATGATGAAGGACTAGTCTCACAGTTCTTGGAAGATCTACTAGGTTACCGGAGAACTTTCCCTCCCTGATGGAGTAGTTTTGTGCCTTTGCTCACTTTTAGGAACAGCTGTTAGCTCTTATTTTCAAATTATTTTAAAATAATTAATAGTCAAAATAAAAGTCCCCCCGACACTGCCCAAGGAGAGAGAGAAACTTTCACATTATGTGTAATGGTGGATGCTCATGTGTTCAGCAATTAATTTGTTGATCTTGACATGTTTTTAGCATGTCACTGGTGGCCAGATGATATTGGGGATCTGCCAAAACCCCAAAATGAATCTTTTGCTTTTGTGTGTCAGTAGGGCCTACTGTGCCCTAAAAACGGGCGGAATAAAAAGCAAATGGAGAGAAAGTTATTCTGAGGCTGTATTACCAATTGTTCCTCTGGGTAATGCCACTTATTTTAATTCTCCCAAATATACACATTCAACACACACACACACACACACACTCTCTCTCTCTCTCTCTCTCTCTCTCTCTCTCTCATTCCCTCTCTCTCTCCCCCTTGGGCTGCTGCTTCTCGGTTGCTGCAATAGCAAACTGGAGTTGCATGTGGAGGAGGAGAAGGGTATTAACACTGTTGGACATTTAACTAAGCACCTACTATATACCAAGTACTCGTCAAAAATTCTGTCAGTTAGCCCACATCTCCATTGAAGATACCGAGGCCTAGACATCAGGAAGGGATGGTGAAGAAATATACTCAAGATCTGTGATCCCCAGGGAAGTTACATTTTCAAGCACCTCATTTGCTTAATTAAATACATGAATCAGACTTGCTGCTGAGTGAGGGAAAAGGGGAAAAGGAAAGGTATCTGCCCCTTGCTCCACTGTCCATCTGTTTGACAGGGCTGTAGCCATCTTAGGCATCAGCAGACCTCTGACACTCTCACTTTGACCTGTGGCTACTGTGTTTATGTCTTCGTGCAAAGCAGGGGCTGGCCAAGGCCCGGGCCCTCTCTCCGTGGTTTTCTGGTTCAAACCTTGGTCTTGTGTGATGAAGTGGAAGGGGGACTCAGAGTTACTAGCTTATGTGGTTCTTTCATTCAAAAGTGGGTTTTCTGAAACCCTACAAGAATACACTTTCTTTTCCAAAACCCAAATGATTCTGTTTGGAATGAACTACAAATCAACATCTATTTACTCAGAGAGAGAGCTGGTGAGCCGAGAACAGGAAGAAAAGAAAGTGGCATTTATTGAGCACCAGTTATGTGAACTACTACATACTTGGACAGGTTATAGATCCTTGCAATCGCCTGGTGAGGTATGCTGTTTATCCCATCTTACAGATGAGAAAACTGAGGGCTAGGCAGGTTCAATAGTACTGGTGAGTAGTCAGCCTGTTCTCTCCGAGCTCAAAACCTGTGCTCTTTCCTTAACATGGCAGGATTGTGCAAAGGGATGGGAGCGAGGATTTCTCTCTTCCCTTGGAATTCGAGACAGATCCATATCCCTAACTGGCAATACGTTTCAAAGAGTCACACCATGTGTGATAGCCTACATACAACATATACAATTACAGCCTTGCCTCCCCTGCTTCAAGGTCAACATTTCATTTTCCCATCTTGGCCAAAGAATTCTTGGTGTGGTTTCCTGAGTTTCCTCTTTTCTTTAAGATTTTAATACTATACACACATGATGCTTTGAATTAAAGCCTTGGGGAGACATTAAAATATGAGAGAAAAGTCACTTTCTATTAAGAAAGTCAAGAGTGACAGTGTCCAGTGGTTTTGTGTGGTTGATTTCATGTGTGGATATTTAATTGGCTCATACTGAATAGCTATGCAAATTGGGAGATTTTCCACAAACATTTGTTGTATCCAACCCACTGTGGCAAGTTCGTATCAGACAAAATCTGCACAGCTGCCAAAGAAAATTAGGTCCTGACTTACATGCTCTCAAAAAACATCTAAAAAAATTTACTTTAAATGGACTCGTGTTTTAGGTGTATTGGAATAACTGCTACGTAAAATCATCCCATAGTGAATGAAGGGCAATGAAGATCATCTTTAAACTCTACATTTTGCAGATGAGAAAGCTGAATGCCAGAAGGAAAGTGACTTTACCTGAGGTCACACAGCTGTAAGGAGAATTCACTTTGTAGGACTCTCCTGCGCTGTTCTATATAGATTTCTATTTAATGGAACATAAAACACTCAACTCCATATCGGGATCCAAGTCTCCTTAGAGAAGAGTAGATGCTTTTTCTCCTCTTAGGAAAGATGGAATTATTCTAAACCTCTTTACCCAGTCATATGGTCAATTGAGATCCTATATACATAGGTGTGAAATGGATGAGGGCATTTCTTACCTAAAGAAAGGATTCTTTAAATCGAGGGTGTTCCCAGACCTCAAGCCTGTCTGGTTTACCAGCGCCACGATCTGAATGTCATAGCTCTGTCTGTAAGGCAGAAAAAGAAAACCAACATATCAACTCACAAGGCTGGTGTTAGCCAGTCACATATATTTAGGGCACCTTCTTTTTTCCTTTTTTTTCTACTTTTTTGAGTGCACCATGTGGCATGTGGGATCCTAGTTTGCTGACCAGGGATTAAACCCATGCCCCCTGCAGTGGAAGCGTGGAGTCTTAACCACTGGACCACCAGGGAAGTCCTGGGCATCACCTACGCATACCTACTTCATGCGGGTTTTAAGAGCATGTGTTTGGCATCTTATACGTTTCTGTATCTGTTTATTTGGATATGATTAATATTGGTAGAGGTAATTGAAGGCTTGTTTGCTTGCAAACTGTTTATTACAAGAGTCTGATAGCTATAATTTCTTGGTTTAAATATTACAAAAGTAATGGTATTTCTGGTTGATGAAAGTATTTTTTAAAAAAAGCTTTATCAATATCAATGGCACAAATGGCTTTAAGTAACAGAGACCCTTTATGGGTCACCACTGATGTACCAAAACAATCTTAATCACGCGAGAACTGGCTAAGCTAAAACCTCAAACTGACGTAAAACAGCCAACAAATGTGATTGACTTTAAGAGACCCCAGACGAAGCCTCAAGCAATTACAGTGAGAAGAAGCGGCTAATAATAACAAGTAATACGCTACATCCTTGATGACTGATCTGAAGGGGCTATGTTTGTGGGATTTTTATTAGTCATTCTCAAGAACATATGTATTTCTTTTGGTTATAAAAGGGTGACATACTCACTGTAGAAAAATAAGGAAAAACAGAAATAGAATAATCCATAATGTCATTAGACAAGGATTCCTTCAACTAGCATTGTAGAATATTTCCCTTCTATGTAATTTTCCCTACATTTATAAATATAAAATTTTAGCAAAATCATGCTTTAATTGCTTAAATAGTCCTTCTTATCTCCTTATTTTAACATTAGCATTTATCCTATAATTCTCAACAATGTATTTTTCAATACCATTATGTGGGTATAGCACAATTCATTTAGCAATTTCTCATTGTTAAATATTTATGTTTTTATAATAATATATTATTACTTATGGCAACAAAAATCTGGTTTTATGACAGAAATTCTCTGCAAAAGACATTCCTGTAATACATCTTTACGTACTATCTAGGATTATCTTGCTTGGGATAAATTCTTAGAGGTAGACTCACCAGCCTAAAGCATATAAAACATATTTAAGGCTCTCAAGACCTACTGCTAAACTATCTTCCAGAAAGTGTACCAAATTACCTCCTCACCTACAAAGCATAAAACTACTAATTTCATTATACTTTTTCCAATTCTTAATATTTAAATGGTTGTGATTAAAATATTATTATTTTAATTTGAATTTCCTTGATAACTAGGCTTCTTTTTTAAATTCCAGAAATTAGTGAGTGATATAAATCCCTCCCTATCATTCCCAATAGTGGCCTGGGTAGGTTTAAATATAAGGTCAGATTCTGTGAAACCGGTAACTCAAGGTCTGGATTTTATTGAGGACAAACAAAATAAGAGGAAGACATAGCCATATATATATTTTTAAGCACTCATTTCTGTGGGCTTTTTTATAATTTTAAACATCTTACTTGGAGTATAATTGCTTTACAATGTTGTGTTAGTTTCTGCTGTATTACAAAGTGAATCAGCTATATGCATACATATATCCCCATATCCCCTCCCTCTTGCATCTCCCTCCCACCCTCCCTATCTCACCCCTTTAGGTGGACACAAAGCACTGAGCTTATCTCCCAGTGCTATGTGGCTTCTTCCCACTAGCTATCTATTTTACATTTGGTAGTGTATATATGTCCATCCCACTCTCTCACTTCGTCCCAGCTTACCCTTCCCCCTCCCCATGTCCTCAAGTCCATTCTCTAGGTCTGAGTCTTTGTTCCTGTACAGTCCCTAGATTCATCAGATTTTTTTTTTAGATACCATATGTATGTGTTAGCATATGGTATTGGTTTTTCTCTTTCTGACTTACTTCACTCTGTATGACAATCTCTAGGTCCATCTACGTCACTACAAATAACTCAATATCGTTTTTTTATGACTGAGTAATATTCCATTGTACATATGTGCCACATCTTCTTTATCCATTCATTGTCGATGGACACTTAGGTTGCTTCCATGTCCTGGCTACTGTAAATAGTGCTGCAATGAATATTGTGGTACATGACTCTCTTTGAATTATGGTTTTCTCTGGGTACATGGTCAACAGTGGGACTGCTGGGTCATATGGTAGTTCTACTTTTAGTTTTTAAAGTAACCTTCATAATGTTCTTCAGAGTGGCTATATGAATTTACATTCCCACCAACAGTGCAAGAGGATTCTCTTTTCTCCACACCCTCCCCAGCATTTATTGTTTGTAGATTGTTGGGTGATTCCATTCTGACGGGTGTGAGGTAATACCTCATTGTAGTTTTGATTTGCATTTCTCTAATGATTAGTGATGTTGAGCATCTTTTCATGTGTTTGTTGGCAATCTGTGTATCTTCTTTGGAGAAATGTCTATTTAGGTCTTCTGCCCATTTTTTGGATTGGGTTGTTTGTTTTTTTGATATTGAGCTGCATGAGCTGCTTGTATATTTTGGAGATTAATCCTTTGTCAGTTGCTTCATTTGCAAATATTTTCTCCCATTCTGAGGGTTGACTTTTCGTCTTGTTTATGGATTCCTTTGCTGTGCAAAACCTTTTAAGTTTGATTAGGTCTCATTTGTTTACTTCTGTTTCTATTTCCATTACTCTAGGAGGTGGGTCAAAAAGGATCTTGCTGTGATATATGTCATACAGTGTTCTGGCTATGTTTTCCTATGAGTTTTATAGTGTCTGGCCTTACATTTAGGTCTTTAATCCATTTTGAGGTTATTTTTCTGTATGGTGTTAGAAAGTGTTCTAATTTCATTCTTTTCCATGTAGCTGTCCAGTTTTCCCAGCACCACTTATTGAAGAGGCTGTCTTTTCTCCATTGTATATTCTTGCCTCCTTTATCAAACATAAGGTGACCATATGCTCATAGGTTTATCTCTGAGCTTTCTATCCTGTTCCATTGATCTATCTTTCTGTTTTTGTGCCAGTACCATACTGTCTTGAATACTGTAGCTTTGCTGTATAGTCCGAAGGCCAGGAGCCTGATTCCTCCAGCTCCGTTTTTCTTTCTCAAGATTGCTTTGGCTATTCAGGGTCTTTTGTGTTTCCACATAAGTTGTGAAATATTTTGTTCTAGTTCTGTGAAAAATGACATTGGTAGTTTGATAGGGATTGCACTGAATCTGTAGATTGCTTTGTATAGTAATTTTCACAATGTTGATTCTTCCAATCCAAAAACATGGTATCTCTCTCCATCTGTTTGTATCATCTTTAATTTCTTTCATCGGTGTCTTATACTTTTCTGCATACAAGTGTTTTGTCTCCTTAGGTAGGTTTATTCCTAGGTATTTTATTCTTTTTGTTTCAATGGTGAATGGGAGTGTTTCCTTAATTTCTTTTCCAGATTTTTTCATCATTAGTGTATAGGAATGCAAGAGATTTCTGTGCATTTATTTTGTATCCCGCTATGCTGCCATATTCATTAATTAGGTCTAGTAGTTTTCTGGTAGCATCTTTAGGATTCCCTATGTATAGTATCATGTCATCTGCAAACAGTGACAGTTTTACTTCTTCTTTTCCAATTTTGATTCCTTTTATTTCTTCGTCTTGTCTGATCGCTGTGGCTAAAACTTCCATAACTATGTTGAATAACAGTGGTGAGAGTGGGCAACCTTGTCTTGTTCCTGATCTTAGAGGAAATGGTTTCAGTATTTCACCATTGAGAACGATGTTGGCTATGGGTTTGTCATATATGGCTTTTATTATGTTGAGGTACGTTCCCTCTATGCCTACTTTCTGGAGAGTTTTTGTCATAAATAGGTGTTGAATTTTGTGAAAAGCTTTTTCTGCATCTATTGAGATGATCATATGGTATTTATCCTTGAAGTCATTAATATGGTGTATCACACTGATTGATTTGCATATTGTGAAGAATCCTTGCATTCCTGGGATAAACCCCACTTGATCACGGTGTATGATCCTTTTAATGTGCGGCTGGATTCTGTTTGCTAGTATTTTGTTGAGGATTTATGCATCTATGTTCATCAGTGATACTGGCCTGTAGTTTTCTTTTTTTGTGACATCTTTGTCGGTTTTGGCATCAGGGTGATGGTAACTTTGTAGAATGAGTTGGAGAGTGTTCCTTCCTCTGCTATATTTTGGAAGAGTTTGAGAGGATAGATGTTACCTCTTCTCTAAATGTCTGACAGATTTTGCCTGCGAAGACATCTGGTCCTGGGCTTTTGTTTGCTGGAAGATTTTTAATCACAGTTTCAGTTTCAATGCTTGTGATTGGTCTGTTTATATTTTCTCTTTCTTCCTGGATCAGTCTCATAAGGTTGTGCTTTTCTAAGAATTTGTCCATTTCTTCCAGGTTGTCCATTTTATTGGCATAGAGTTGCTTGTAGTAATCTCTCATGATTCTCTGTATTTCTGCAGTGTCAGTTGTTACTTCTCTTTTTTCATTTCTAATTCTGTTGAGTCTTCTCCCTTTTTTTCTTGATGAATCTGACTAATGGTTTATCAGGTTATTTTATCTTCTCAAAGAAACAGCTTTTAGTTTTATTGATCTTTGCTAGTGTTTCCTCCATTTCTTTTTCATTTAATCTGATCCGATCTTTATGATTTCTTTCCTTCTGCTAACTTTGTAGGGGCTTTTTTGTTCTACTTTCACTAATTGCTTTAGATGTAAGGTTAGGTTGTTTGAGATGTTTCTCATTTCTTAAGGTAGGATTGTATTGCTATACACTTCCCTCTTAGAACTGCTTTTGCTGCATCCCATAGTTTAGGGTTTTCGTGTTTTCATTGTCATTTGTTTCTAGGTATTTTTTGATATCCTCTTTGATTTCTTCAGTGATCTCTCAGTTATTTAGTAGCGTATTGTTTAGCCTCCATGTGTTTGTATGTTTTACAGATTTTTTCCTGTAACTGATATCTAGTCTCATAGCACTGTGGTCAGAAAAGATATTTGATACGATTTCAATTTTCTTAAATTAACCAAAGCTTCATTTGTGACCCAGGATATGGTCTAACCTGGAGAATGTTCCATGAGCACTTGAGAAGAAAGTCTATTCTGTTGTTTTTGGATAGAATGTCCTATAGATTATCAATTAAGTCCATCTTGTTTAATGTGTCATTTAAAGCTCATGTGTCCTTATTTTCATTTTGGATGATCTGTCCATTGGTGAAAGTGGGGTGTTAAAATCCCCTATTATGTTACTGTTGATTTCTCCTTTTACGCCTGTTAGCACTTGCCTTATGTATTGAGGTGCTCCTATGTTGGGCGCATAAATATTTACAATTGTTATATCTTGTTCTTGGATTGATCCTTTGCTCATTCTGTAGTGTCCTTCTTTGCCTCTTGTAATAGTCTTTATTTTAAAGTCTATTTTGTCTGATATGAGAATTGTTACTCCAGCTTTCTTTTGATTTCCATTTGCATGGAATAGTTTTTTCCGTCCCCTCACTTTCAGTCTGTATGTGTCCCTAGGTCTGAAGTGGGTCTCTTGTAGACAGCATATATACAGGTCTTGTTTTTGTATCCATTCAGCCAGTCTATGTCTTTTGGTTGGGACATTTAATCCATTTACATTTAAGGTAATTGTCGATATGTATGCTCCTATTACCATTTTCTTGATTGTTTTGAGTTTGTTTTTGTAGGCCTTCTCCTTCTCTTGTGTTTCCTGCCTAGAAAAGTTCCTTTAGCATTTGTTGTAAAGCTGGTTTGGTGGTGCTGAATTCTCTTAACTTTTGCTTATCTGTAAGGGTTTTAATTTCTCCATCAAATCTGAATGAGATCCTTGCTGGGCAATCTTCACTGTAGGTTTTTCCCTTTCATCACTTTAAATATGTCCTGCCACTCCCTTCTGGCTTGCAGAGTTTCTGCTGAAACATCAGCTGTTAACCTTATGCGGATTCCCTTATATATTATTTGTGGCTTTTCCCTTGCTACTTTTAATATTTTTTCTATTTAATTTTTGATAGTTTGATTAATATGTGTCTCTGCATGTTTCTCTTTGGGTTTATCCTGTATAAGATTCTCTGTGCTTCCTGGACTTGATTGACTATTTCCTTTCCCACATTAGGGAAGTTTTCGACTATAATCTCATCAAATATTTTCTCAGACCCTTTCTTTTTCTCTTCTTCTTCTGGGACTCATATAATTCGAATGTTGGTGCGTTTAATGTTGTCCCAGAGGTCTCTGTGACTGTCCTCAATTCTTTTCATTCATTTTTCTTTATTCTTCTCCCTGGCAGTTACTTCCACCATTTTATCTTCTAGCTCACTTATCCATTCTTCTGCCTCAGTTATTCTGTTATTGATTCCTTCTAGAGTATTTTTAATTTCAGTAATTGTGTTATCACTGTTTGTTTGCTCTTTACTTCTTCTAGATCCTTGTTAAATATTTCTTGTATTTTCTCCATTCTATTTCTGAATTTTGGATCGTCTTTACTCTGAATTATTTTTCAGGTAGGTTGTCCATTTCGTCTTCATTTATTTGGTCTTGTAGGTTTTTACCTTGCTTCTTCATCTGTAATACATTTTTTTGTCTCTTTTTTTTGATGGGTGGTGCCATATTTCTGTCTTACTGCTTGTTTGGCCTAAGACATCCAGCACTGGAAGTTGCAGGCTTTGGATACAGCCGGGTCTTGGTGCTGAGATGAGGACCACTGGGTGGCTTCACTCTGATAGATATTCCATGGGGTCTGAGGTTCTCTGTTAGTCCAGCGGTTTGGACTCTGAGCTCCCACCACAGGAGCTCAGGCCTGACCTTTGGCCTGGAAACCAAGATCCCACAAGTTTCGTAGCATGGTAAAAAAAAGAAAGAAAAAAAAAAGAATAAAGAAAGAAAGGGGCTTCCCTGGTGGCGCAGTGGTTGGGAGTCCGCCTGCCGATGCAGGGGACACGGGTTCATGCCCCGGTCCGGGAAGATCGCACATGTCGCGGAGCAGCTGGGCCCGGGAGCCATGGCCGCTGAGCCTGCGCATCTGGAGCCTGTGCCCCGCAACAGGAGAGGCCACAACAGTGAGAGGCCCACGTACCGCAAAATAAAAAATAAAAAAAAAAAATAAAAAAAAAAAATAAAAAAAAAGAAAGAAAGAAAAAAAAAGGAGCAGTACAATATCAAAGAATAAAAAAATAAAAAAGGGGAGGGGGGTGGGACAAGGCAAAAGGAGAGAATAACAAAGTATAAAGAATAAAATGAGAAAAATAGATTAGGAAAAATAAAAATATAAAACAATCAACAACAATGAATCAACAAGGTAAAACAGAACCCCAATCTAAAAGAGAAAAAAAGAAAAAAAAAAAAAAGAAAGAAAGAAAAAAAAAGGAGCAGTACAATATCAAAGAATAAAAAAATAAGTTCAAAAAGATAAGAAATATATTAGGAAAAAATAAAACTATAATTGAAACAACTGCAACAAGGTAAAATAAAACCAGAACACATAAAAGAATAAAAAAGGGGAGGGGGGTGGGACAAGCCAAAAGGAGAGAATAACAAAGTATAAAGAATAAAATGAGAAAAATAGATTAGGAAAAATAAAAATATAAAACAATCAACAACAATGAATCAACAAGGTAAAACAGAACCCCAATCTAAAAGAGAAAAAAAGAAAAAAAAAATCCTTGCCTATGGGGGCAGAGTTTAGGTGGGGGTGGAACTTAGGCAGGGGTGGGGTTTAGGGTGGGGCGGGACCTAGGCGAGGTGACGTTCAAGCATGGGGCAGGCCCTCTGCTTAGGACCTGTGTGGAACGGGAGAAGCCGCACGTGGAGAGGAGGGCCTCTGGAATGTGGAGTTCTGGAGTTTGGAGGTAGGGCCCTGTGTGAGGGTGTGTGGGTGGGGTTTAGGTCCAGCGCGTTGCAGGGGGTCTCAGAGTGTAGAGGTGGGGCCCTGGGTGGGGTATAGGGGTGGAGCTTGTGTTCTGCGCAGCAGGAGGGATGCTCCGAGGGCAGAGGGTTAGGCCCAGGACCCCAACAAGCTCCCCAGTGCCTAAGTGGACAGGGAAAGCACTGGTCGTGTTCCCTTCCATTCCTCCACACACCGCCCCCACTGTCTCCCCCACGGTCTCCCCTGTCCCCGCTGGACCCCTAACCATGGGTGGGTCCCGCTGGGTGTAGGAACTCCTTCCTTCCCCCAGCTGCCCATCAGGGGTGCCAGTCCCATAGTCCAGCCTTTATTTCTGCTCCCCCTTCCTTTCCTCCCACTCCCTCAGGACCTGCAGGGCTGGAGGGGACCTGGGTGGGCAGAGAATCAGGCCCAGGATGTCAGCAGGTTCCTGGGTACCCAAGTGGGCAGGGGAAACCTGGCCACACTCCATTTTGATCCTCTGCCCTCCCAATGGTTCCCCAATTTCCCCCTTGGGGCGTGGGATCCCTTCCCCTCCCCCAGTCGCCCCTCAGGGGCGCCAGTCCTGTCCTGCCTCCACTTCTCCTCCCCCTTCACTCCCCCCATGCCCCACATCCTACCCGGTCGCTGGGGGTTCCTCCTGTCCCCTTAGGGGTCCGTGGTCCCCCACTGGTGCCTGGTAGGTGCCCTAGTTGTGAGGAGATGCAAACTCCACGTCCTCCTAGTAGGCCGTCTTGACTCCGCCCCTCCATAACCATTTATTTTTAAAAATGTCCTTTGATCCTATTTCATTTCAACTCATCTGACTTGGAACTTTTTGTTTGTTTTAAAATGTCTCTTCCATGATACCCACATCCAGTAGTTCACAGCATTTGTGATACCTGAAGGCAGACTTGAGAACTAGACATTGAAACAGTGAGCTCCTCAGGAGGGGGCGACCACTGCTGGCACCGTAGAAAGGCTGACAGATCAGCCTGGCAAACAAGTCAGGGAGGGACACACCAACACATTTCACGAAACAGAAGACACCTTATTAACAATACTTGAAGTAATTAATGTAGAACTTAAAGCATAAATTGAGCACTCGGAAGTATTTTCAAATGTGTGTGCCTGTGGATGCACAGAGTCAGATTGGTCATAACTAAAAACTGGACGGTTCCTGCTGTGATTCGGAAGAACAATCAGTACGTTCTTGCTGCGGGGTCTTCAGCAGGGCTCTTTTTCATGTACTAAATATGATAATATTGCCACTTTATACTTTTTACAACCCACTCCTCTTCTTTACCCCTCATCAAAGTCCTATCTCCCTAATGGAAGGAAAAAAGAGCTTCATGTCCTGCCATGGCTCAGTGAAGAGTTCAGATTTGCTCCTTCACTGCACCTAAGTGTGCACAATAGTTTCCCCCTAGAATTCTTTCTGATACAGCTGTCTGAATCCATACCTAGTGAGAGGTTTTGTCTTCGCTGAAGTCCAAGGTGAAGCAGTTTCATGCTGAGCATTATAGCAGCAGCACTTGAAGCTTCCAAAGTGTTCATTCTTCGGTCAGCACGCCTTCTAGTTTTATAAACCACGCATCTCATCAAAGTCTCTGCAAACCAACTTCTCTGGCAGCACACCTGAGCACAGCAGACCTTCGCTAGGGATCCAAAATTTAAAAATTTTGTTTCAAAACATTTTGGCACAGGATAAGCAGCTGAGCTAGATCCAGCGATAAGCCATATTGATTTTTTAAATTCTTTTTAGTTTTATTTTTGTGTCTTATAAAATGCACACTGTATGTGTACATGTACACAGACCTCTCTATGCATGTGTGTATATATATAGTGTATATATATATACACACACACACATACACACACATATATATACATCCATATAGGTCTATCTATAGCACTTGGTTTTGTATTTTCTACTATTATTACTGTAGTACATTCACATAATTAAAGCTTTTTCTATATATATTTATTTTATTTTTGGCTGCGTTGGGTCTTCGTTGCTGTGTGTGGGCCCCCTCCAGTTGTGGCCAGCCGGGGCTACTCTTTGTTGCGGTGCGTGGGCTTCTCCTTGCGGTGGCTTCTCTTGTTGCAGAGCACAGGCTCTAGGCGCACAGGCTTCAGCAGTCGCAGCACGCAGGCTCAGTAGTTGTGGCGCACAGGCTTAGTTGCTCTGTGGCATGTGGGATCTTCCTGGACCAGGGCTCGAACCCATGTCCCCTCCATTGGCAGGCGGATTCTCAGCCACTGTGCCACGAGGGAAGCCCACATTCACATAATTAAGAGAGAAATGTTAGTGTACTTGGGGAACACATGCATAAAGTGATTTTACTCATAGGTGCACATAATCAAACAACTTTGGAGACCATTTCTGTGAACTTTAGGGATATAAATTTCATAAACTGCATAAAAAAGAGATGTTCTCTTTTACTGTCCAGAGCAATAAAATGAATGACAACTCAAGAATGATGGGAGGCTGTCAGAAGTAAAATGCTACCAATACAATCATAAATGTTCCTGGCAGGGAAGAAAAGGGCAGTCATTGTCACACTGGTGTGGTTGCACAGGGAGTTCTCCCAGGAGGTCAGAGTTTAAAAGAATATTTGATGATAAGGGAAGGGGAGGTCCAATCTAAAGCAGAACAAAGAGGCAGAACCTTACTGAAAAAATAGTGTGAAAACCCTGACATTAAGGAAGTGCTGAGGTTTGCAGAAAATACCAAGGAAAACAATTTTAAGACCAAAAAAGATCTGATGAGATACAATGAGAGTAAGAAAGAGAGCAAGGGAAGAGGAAAGGGAACTAAGGTTTACTGTGGACATATGTGTTAATTACTATACTATGTTTTCTCCCTTAATATCTGCAAAATCCTAGTGAGACAATTATTATACATTCTACTTTATAGATGATGATGTAAGGAAACTGGGGTGTTACAGAGATTCATTAACTTGCCCAAGATCACTCAAGTAGCAAGCAGTATGGAAAAGAGACTGGACAGAACCGGGCTACATCCAGACTCCAAAATCTAGTCTCTTTCACTACACAAGGGTGCTGGTCTAATAAGATACAGAACTTCCTCCCTTTCTTCCTCCTGCAAAAGCACTGCATGCCCACGGTATCTCCGCATCTTCTTTCAGTTGTGCTGGGCTGCATTTTTAATCATACAGGAATCATCAGCATATGACCCCATCATTCCGGTAGTCATTCCACACCACTGCTGAATCTCTGGAATGTATTAAGTGAGGAGGGGCACCATAGAATACGACTCAGGCCCTCTTTTGTGGGAGCTCACACATAGACAAATAACAGCAACATAACAAAGGCGCCATGATGAAAGTGTAGAGAGCTGTAGGAGGGAGCCCTGGGAGTCATGAGGCAGGGTCACTGTGAACATGGTTTGCTTTGCTTTCTTCTTGCCTATTGGGGGAATGAAGGAAGGGAGGGTAGAAAAATATGACTGATAAGGATGAAACCCAAGATACGTTAGAAAAAAGGAGTGGGAGAAGATGACTTAAATTCACTCACCTAATTACACCCTGAGATACCTTAAAATATAAACATTTGAAAGCAAATGAACGTTATCCTGGTTTGCACAAAGCAGAAAAGGCAAAGTCCAAAACTCCAGGCAGATGCTGGTTACTGCTCCTTAGCACTTTTTAAATAACTAGTCATTAAACAGGTGATGTATAAGGATTTAGGAATAAAGTGGTGACTTCCAGGAAGAACTGGGTATAAGTTAGTATTTCTCACTTTTCCTCCTAGAAGCACTCCCCAAACAAGGAGAATAGAAAGATACTGCAGACCACAGACCACATGTTCTGTAAAACTGGGAGAAAGATATATCTGCCATCTCCAACTTAGGTGTAAGGGCTGCAAAAGCACTTGAGATTGATTGTAAGCTGTATGGGAAAAAGTACAGAAGTGCAAAGAGGGGCAAGACAGTCCAGGGCCAGCGCATCTCAGAAGGTACTTACACAAATACACTACCTGCAGATACATTTTCTGGAACACAAAAGCTTTATTTCTTGTAACATGATGTGCAGGAATTGGGGTGAGCAAGGCTACTGGGCAGAAATTCTCGTGGAACTGGAACATAAAGAATTATATAAAGAATCACAAGAGGAGCCATATTTGCAGGAAGCAGTATGACTCTGTAGCAGCACAGAAGCAGAGAAAGTGTGAGTTGAGAACAACAGCATGAAGACGGTCACATTTCTCCCCACCATAGGAACTTCTTTCTTGTAAACTGCTGTCCAGGAAAGTCTCACTAATTGGCTGATGAACAACCATAACATTAATACAAAGATGTTGTTAGAAAAAAAGCAGAAAAAGAGTAGAAATTTTACTAACAGCTAAAAAAAACACACAGTAGATAAATGATGGCACAAATTGAAAAATGTGAGCAAATATTTTGTTACAAATTTTTAAAACTGCAATGAAGCCCTTACCTCCATGAAGGAAGTGATAATGTTTATGAAGGAAGACAACGATGCGCAAATACCGTAACTCAAGGCAGAAGAAGAGAACGATCTCAATGTACTAATATGGAAATGTATTCGAGATGCATTGTTAAGTGAGAAAATTAAGATGTAGCAAACAGGTATAGAATGTTGCCATTTAGGTATAAAAACAGAGGGAAAAGTATTCCTACAAGTACAGTATTTTCTAACTGTATATCCAAAATGAAACTCTAAGAGATACACAAGGAGCAGTTAACAGTGGCTTCACGCTGGAGCAGGAGGAGGGGAATGAATGGGGTCTGGCACCGGGATGAAGACTTTTCACTGTAAGCCTTTTTTTTTTTTGCGGTACGCGGGCCTCTCACTGTTGTGGCCTCTCCCGTTGCGGACGCGCAGGCTCAGCGGCCATGGCTCAAGGGCCCAGCCGCTCCGCGGCATATGGGATCTTCCCGGACCGGGGCACAAACCCGTGTCCCCTGCATCGGCAGGCGGACTCTCAACCACTGCGCCACCAGGGAAGCCCACTGTAAGCCTTTTTGTACATTTCTGTTGTGTACAGTGTAACTATATTATCTATTAAAAAATTAAACAGCCATTTAAGGAGATAGAAAGTTATGAAGACTAGAGATATAGCATAGTTTCACAAAAGAATAGTAATAGCTGTGCCCAATTACTTTCATTTCCCTTTGTGGCAGTGTTATTGGACTGGGCAATGAGGGTGAAACTAGAGGTTAAGCTCATCTGGAATCACATTCAATAAAGGTTGGTTCACATTTCCTCTGGCCTGGATGGAGGAATGTGGGCTGGATATGAGCACAGGTGGAAGCATTTTGAGCTGCTTCCAGGCCAGATCCAAAGGCTATGCAAATTTTTAAAATTTTTTTGGGGGGGCTTTATTGAGACATAATTGAGATACAACGTTGTGTAAGTTTAAGGTAAAAAACACATTGATTTGATAAACTTACATATTCCAAAATGATTCCCACCATAGCACTGGCCAACACCTCCATCATTTCACATAATTACCATTTCTTTTTTTCTTGTGAGAACATTGAAGATCTACTCTCTTAGCAACTTTCAAGTATATAATACAGTATTATTAACTATAATCACCATGCTGTACCTTAAATACCCAGAACTTATTTGTCTTATTTCTAACATAGCTTTATATTAATTGTGGAATAGGCCTCTGAATCAATATCTTATTTATTTTATATTTTAAATTATACAGTACAGTTGACTGCCGCCCCCCTTTTTGGTGTACAGTTCTGTGAATTTGAACATATGTATAGATTTATGTAAATACTGCCACCACAATCAGGATGCTATTATTCCTTTGTAGTCACACTGTCTTCCCACCCATAACCCCTGGCAACCACTAATCTGTCTCCATCACTATAGTTTTGTCTTTTCAAGAAAGTCATACATATGGGATCATACAGTATGTAACATATTAAGACCAGCTTCTTTTGCTCAGGATAATTAGGCTATGCAAATTTTGAAGGAAGGTTTACACCCCGGGCCTCTCTCTACTTAATAATTTTTAAATAAAAGTTTGCCTATTAAATATGCAAATGATACAAAATGGTAGGACTCACTAACATGCTACCCCCCCAAAATTTTTTAAGTAAGTAAGATAATCCATTGGCTCTAGTAAGGATCTAAAAACAGCATGATAAATGCATGAGCGGAATAAATACAAAAACTTGAATTGAAGCTGACAAAAATCAGCTGCATACTAGGAGAAGGGAGAAATGACTTAAAGGTCATGTAAAAATATACTTTTTGCTTTTAATAATCTAAACACTCAAGTAAAATGGCCCCTAACTTAATTTAAACTTTAATTACATTACTATTATAAGTATGGTACTCAAAAGAGCAGTGTTCACTGTCGATTTGTAGCCAGCACTTGCCAGGACATGTATGCTGTCCTGTATTTAGTTTTGGAGAACTATTTTATTCTATTTTGTTTTTAAACATCTTTATTGGAGTATAATTGCTTTACAATGGTGTTAGTTTCTGCTTTATAACAAAGTGAATCAGCTATACATATACATATATCCCCATATCCCCTCCCTCTTGCATCTCCCTCCCTCCCACCCTCCCTATTCCACCCCTCTAGGTGGTCACAAAGCACCGAGCTGATCTCCCTGTGCTATGCAGCTGCTTCCCACCAGCTATTTATTTTACATTTGGTAGTGTATATATGTCCATGCCACTCTCTCACTTCGTCCCAGCTTACCCTTCCCACTCCCCATGTCCTCAAGTCCATTCTCTGCATCTGCATCTTGATTCCTGTCCTGCCCCTAGGTTCTTCAGAAACTTTTTTTTTTTAAGATTCCATATAGATGTGTTAGCATACGGTATTTGTTTTTCTCTTTCTGACTTACTTCACTCTGTATGACAGTCTCTAGGTCCATCCACCTCACTACAAATAACTCAATTTTGTTTCTTTTTATGGCTGAGTAATATTCCATTGTGTATATGTGCCACATATTCTTTATCCATTCATCTGTCGATGGACATTTAGGTTGCTACCATGTCCTGGCTATTGTAAATAATGCTGCAATGAACATTGTGGTACATGACGCTTTTTGAATTATGGTTTTCTCAGGGTGTATGCCCAGTAGTGGGATTGCTGGGTCGTATGGAAGTTCTATTTTTAGTTTCTTAAGGAACCTCCATACTGTTCTCCATAGTGGCTGTATCAATTTACATTCCCACCAACAGGGCAAGAGAGTTCCCTTTTCTGGAGAACTATTTTAAAGGGGACATTGAGACCCTGCGTATTTCCAGAGGGAAGGACTTAGAATTTTAAACTATTTCAAAATCACTCTTATAGGAGGGAGGACTTGAGGATGTTAGCCTGAGGACAGGGAGACCAGGAATATATTCGGTAAGATGCTCCTAATACTTGAACAACTGCCATTTGGAGGTTGGAACAGACCTATTTCTTTTGAATTCAGAAACATAACTAAGATCAATGAGTTGAATCTACAGGAAGTATCAATAGATCTGTGATCAACAGCAAGAATAATTTTTTAATAATTAAAGATGTCTAAAGTAGAAAAAAGTAGTCAACAGTCAATGACTATATGGAAAGTCATAACCTTATAAGTAATTAAAGAATTATAAACCAAAACAACCAGATGCAACTTTAAACACTTATTTTGGAGTCTATTGGATTTGCAAAAGCCATAGAGACAGTTATCATCCAGTTTCAGGAGAGACGTGGAGAAAAGAGTTTGCTTATCTTTTGCTGGTATGAGTGGAAATTGGTGCAGTCACTGAGAAAGGTAGGATCTAGCAGACTGCAACATGTACCTACCCTTTGATCCAGCATTTCTCTTTTTAGGCATCTCACTTAGAAATATTCATGTCACTGTGCAAGCTCTATGTTCAAGGATACTTAGTGCAGAATTTTTTGCAATGGCCAAAAAAAAAAATTGGAAGCAACCTAAATGTCAGTGAATCACGGATTTTTAAAAAGACATTATGGTATATCCATGTCCTTGGCTGTTCTGCACTTATGAAAAGAACAAAGCAGATCTATCTGTACAGATTCAGGACTTATTACTAAGTGAAAACTGAAGTTGCAGACTGCTAGTGTAACCTTCCTATAAAACAATAACAACTCTACAATGATGTTTTTGCTGGTACATGTACCAAAAATGACTTGAAAGGATAAGGACTAAGGGCTCACATCTGGGGGATGGGGTGAGGGTGGGAGCATGGCTGGACTCTAGACACTCTTGTAGTTTTCAACTTACATGTGAACATGTTTGGTTTTTGTCATGAAAAAAATAAAGACTTTAAAAGTGGAAGGGTTGATTGGTGAGGTAGTGAGCTCTCTGTCACTGGAGTGTTTAAGCACAGGTCCAAGGAAGGTGGTGGGGGTGGGAGTGCCGGTAGGGAGGGAAGCAAGTTGGATGAGATGACCTCTGAATACCCGTAATATCCTGAGAGTCCTTGAGCTACTCCTCTATGCCTTTCTCCGCTAATTCACCCAGGAAAAGCTCCAACAAGATGAAAGAAAATAGAGCCTTCTAAAAATGAGGTAAGTCAAAGTATTCACTGCTGAGACCTCGTGAGTCCATTACCAGAGAGAAGCAGCCGGTCCTGCCTCACACACCATGAACCACCCCTGCAGTACTTTCCCCCCTGCAGTACAGATCGATTTCCCAGTACTAAATTTGGGGATGTGTGGCTAGACAGATGGAAGTAAGGCCAGGAAGCTGACGTGGGTTTTAGAGCGCTTGATAATTCAAGTCTTTGGCAAATGCTCCCATAAGCTGATAGATTTCCTTCCTTCCTTCCTTCCTTCCTTCCTTCCTTCCTTCCTTCCTTCCTTCCTCCCTTCTTCCCTTCCTCCCTCCCTCCCTCCCTCTCCCTCTGCGGTCAGGTGGGGAACACTGCCCTTGACTTATCTTAAGCTTTTCTTCCTGGCCGTGCTCAGTGCAAGGTGACGTGTGCCCTGCAGGCTTTGAGGCTGAGGGCATCTCAGCAAACTCAGCCAGGCCTCTGTAAAGGCTGCTGTCCATTTCTGGTGCTGGAGTCTCAGGGGCCTGCCAGCTTCCTCTCGCTCCCACCTGTCAGCACCCAGGAAACAGGCGGGATCCGTCGGTACTCTCCTGCTTACCGTTTATTGGCCACAAACAGCACTCTCCCTGAGAGGGTCTCTCCTTCCTTGGCAAAGAGAGGAGTCTGAAGAAGGCACCGCACCTGATACCAGTGAGTCAGAGGCTCAGTGGGCGCTGTTGACAGCCAAACTGTTACCCTGTGGGGCAAGGCAAGAGTTAAAAGCCAGTTAGGCTCCAGGCCCACATTAATGGATTGAACTGGGGACAAGTGGTTTTCATTGTGTATTAACTCATGGAACACTTTTAAGATGTGAATAGCTCAATTTATTGAGCAGTTACTATATGTTGGGTACAGTGCCAAGAGCATTATGTAATTAGCCCATTAAATCCTACAACAACCTTACGGAGTCAGGCCAGGCTTCAAACCCAGGCACTTGGTCACTCTACCAATCTGTATGGCTATGTCAAAGTTCATTAGAAGCCTGATAACAGCAGAGTTAAATTGGGAATTGATTTGTTGGAAAAGTCTGGCAGGGTGAGAAGTCTGGAGTGTAGCCTCTTACTGTCTCATGCCCACCTGTTCAGGGGTCCTGATGGGGTTTCTGGAAGCAAGAAAAACTACGGGGGCAGATGGCCTCTACTGCCCTTCAAGCCCGGACATTTGTGTGTGTGTGTGTGTGTGTGTGTGTGTGTGTTCAAGTTGACGTTTTTCATTTCATATGAAGAAGTGGGGACACCCTGCTGGTGCTCTGAATGCTAGGGTCACCTGTCCTGCGATTAGGCAGTGGTCATGTGCTTGCAGGTAGTAAGGTGCACATTGAACACGGGGAAAATTGCTAGAGAGGACATTTTGCCTTGAAGATTTTCGGGGGGAATTTTATATAATTTAACTGCTAAGTAATATAAACCACCTTTATATCAAAATATATATTCAGCTATATTACGGAGTAGAATGCAAATGTTCTACAGCTTTTTAAGATAAAGCATTTAACTTCAAAGAAATTTCCCCCTTGAAGCAGGCAGCTTCACGCTTATCTCCCTGATCCTTGCAGGAACAAATTCGTTTACTTGGGATGTTAGTGGGGGAAGAGTCTGGGAAATAGATGCACAGATTCCTTGAACACACATGCTGTGTGGAATAGGAATGACTCGTACATTGTTTCCTTTCTCTCTGATTGTCAGCCCAGACAAGGCTTCCAGGGATCCCGGCCTCCCCTGAGTCCCCCAAGCCCCCTGAGCTGTATCACAGACCCAAAGACACGTCTTTCTCAGTAGATGCTATGGAGAGCCTGGATGTTTTTATAAGAAGTGGAGGAGAGTGTACTGTCAGTTTTCCTTCTGCCTGGTCGCGTGGCCCAGATCAACCCTCACTGCTAGCTGGGACACATGGAGAAGCCTGGGAAGAGAGCAGGGGTGTCAGGAGGAGAGCAGAGACTTGGGGTTCATAGGAGCGGAGCAGCCCTTAAACGCACACCCAACACCGACAGTCAACTAGTAAGTGGTCTCTCCCCTACAACTTGCAAACCTTTCCAGTAGGGGAGAGAGGAATGCACAGAGGGGGAAGTTACCTAATGCCGCCTGCCTGATCACTGAGAAAGGATTCTAGATCGTGAAATGGAAACCTGTGAACCAACATGGGGGAAAGTATGATTTGAGATATGACTCAGACACAAGAGGTTCTATAACTAGGTGTGATGGAAACAATGCCAGGGGCTGGCCTCCCCCATGCCCCCATCTATTGTGGAAAAGAACAGGCTGGTTGATAAAGCACAGGCCCTCTTCTGACTCCTCCAAGTCCCAACACAACTGGCCTAAGAGTATTTTAGCCAGAATTGATATGGCAACTACGGAAAACTGTCTTATTTTCATTTCACTCTAAAAGCTAAAAGTAACATTAACATCAGTGTTTATTTTCTGGAAACATGGAGAAACAAATATTACGGCTGTTGAGCTTAGTTTTTAAAAACTTTAAAGTTATGGGGACAAACAGTAGAGGATGGCATGGGAGAGAGTAGGCAAGGAAGGGGTATGATAATACATACAGAGAGCCAACAAAGGCCACGTCAAACCAGAATGCCAGGCCGTGGATGAGGCCAGACTGCGCAATCTGAAACACAAACGGAATTTCTACTCTGCAAGGAAATAAAAAAAGAGAAAGAAAGAAGAAAAGAAACACTTGGAATTATTTTTGTTGTTGTTGACAGACATACTGGGTACACTTGTGAGATCAGTGGGAACATTC
Source organism: Neophocaena asiaeorientalis asiaeorientalis (assembly GCF_003031525.2). NCBI lineage: Eukaryota > Metazoa > Chordata > Mammalia > Artiodactyla > Phocoenidae > Neophocaena > Neophocaena asiaeorientalis. The sequence continues at coordinate 3,554,188 of NW_020185324.1, forward strand.
ACAGAACATTCTCTTTTTCTCTGAAGCGCTCTTGCTTTGGCAGCAAGATTCTCTTAGTGGGTGATTAACGCTTGGGTGATGCTGCACATTTGAGAATGCTGCTTCTTGATGAAACTCTGCAAGGACCAGCCCACTGTGCTGCAGTGACCCAGAACTCCACAGGGCGAGTGCAGCATCCGGAGCTGGGTTGGACCACTGAACAGGAGGATGACTCAGGGCATAGCTGACAACCATCCTTCCAGAAGCCAAAACGTGGGCTGTGGCAGCTCCCCTATGCAGCTGTTCAGAAGGGAAAGGCCACTCAGGCCCCTAAAAGATGAAATGGACCACAAGGGGGGAACATCAATCTCAGAAGGTCACTGCCATAGTTCAGTTGTTTTTCAGGGAGGCAATTTAACTTCCCACCAGGCTACAGCAGGAGTCATGCAGAAGTGGCCATCGCTGATGCCAAATGCAGAGTAAGTCGGAAGAGAAAGAATGTTGGAAAAGATACAACAAAATCTAGAAGCTGGACCTGTTTTAGCTGTGGAACTTTGGTAAGTCACTTAATTCTCTGAGCCTCAGTTTCCTCTTTTGTTGAAGAGTGGCAAAATCTCTCTTCTACTTCCCTTTCACGGTTCTTGTGGGTGTCAAGTGGGAAAAAATGTATATGAGAGTGCTCTGTAAATTTCAAAGTATTCCACAATTAAAAGATGATATTGGGCTTCCCTGGTGGCGCAGTGGTTGAGAGTCCGCCTGCCGATGCAGGGGATGCGGGTTCGTGCCCCGGTCCGGGAGGATCCCACATGCCGCGGAGCGGCTGGGCCCGTGACCCATGGCCGCTGGGCCTGCGCGTCCAGAGCCTGTGCTCCGCAACGGGAGAGGCCGCAACAGTGAGAGGCCCGAGTAACACACACACACAAAAAAAAAAAAAAAAAAAAAAAAAAAAAAAAGATGATATTATTGGTCCACTGCTGAGGCTGTACTGCTCCAGGGAGACACATTTTAGTGAACGTGCTAGAGATTTTCAAAGGAAAATCTTATTTTTAAGATTATTTGCATTTATGGTGCCACCAAAGGCCTAACTTCTTCCACCCTGCAGTAGTCAAGAGCATTTCTAGAGTTTTCCATTATACTTGTCACATTGAGTTTGTTTGTCAATGCACTGTAATTATTTCCTCCCACCTTTGGAATTCCGCTAAACAGACCATGAGCTCCTCAACGAGAGACCTAAGAAATTACTTAATGTATCTGTGCAAGCACCAGTACAGTACCCAGCACAAAGTAGAATCTTAACAAACATTTGCTGAATCAATGCAACAAATGAATGAATGACATCTCTGAAACGCCAACAAAGACATAATTTTCAAAAAATTCCCTGACTCAGGAGGCAGCTCAGAGCAGCAAATAAAGCCAATGGAAGTCAATTTTGTCTGGACCTGTGGCAGTTATTAGACTTGTTCCCAAATGCCACTTCTCTTGCTCTGAGCACACAGTAGGATTGCATTCATCCACCCTCTTGTGCTTAGGTACTGCCACGTCATTTGCTTTGACCAATTAAATGTGAACAGAAGTGAGCTGTGTCATTTCTGGGCAGAAGCTTTTATTGTCAGTACTTGCTTTGCCATGCTCCTTCTTCTTCCTCAGTAATCAGCCTTGTTACAGACAGAGGCTGCTGCACCAGCCTGACTGCTGGGGTGGGCGATGCTGCATGGAGCTAAAGCTGGTGCACATGAATAAACAGTGTAGGGGAGAAAGGCCCCTGTGTTATCGTAAGTCACTGAAGTTAGGTTTTGTTACTGCAGCACGCTCTAGCCAATCCTGACTGACAGAGCAACCTTTGTCCATCATGATCTCAAGATAGGCGATGGTTTGAGTTAGCCAGCTGTACCTTCTGAAGTCTGACTCTTGCTTCCTCGGTGGTCCAGGCGAATTATAACCTAGCTGGGTCTTACATTTCTTACCCAGAAAAAAATACAAATATCAATCTTCTCGGGCAGAAAAGGGTAAAATACTAATGAAAGGTCATCCGAAGGGAATTCATATCACCACCTGAGAAACGAGTCTTCATTTCAGAGTCTCTTCAAGTGGAAAAAAGAGGGCAAAAACTAACACTTACTGAGGGCCCTCTTTGAAAATGAGCCAGTGCATGTAAAATTCTTAGCACGTTACCTACTATGTAGTAAGCACTCAACAAGGTGTAGCTCCTCTTCCGGTCATTATTGTGGTACTGGCCTGGGTGAGTGGTTAAAAAGCCCAGACTCTGGCCTTCTGAAAGGTTCAATACTACCTCTAACACACATATTAATTCTGTGCATTTTACATAATTCTGTGTACGCAACTTACTGTTCCACTCTGCTTCATTTCTGTCATTGGTGAAGTGGGGACAAAACAGTACCATCTGCATAGGGTTGCTGTGAGGATTAAATGAGTCATTATGTGTAAAGGGTTCAGAACAGTGTCTGGCTATGTTAGCATTAGCTACTACTATTTAATTTTTCTCATTCAATTCCTAAAGCAATCCTGTGAAGGAGGCATCATTTCCCTCATTTTGCAGTAAATGAAACTAGTCATTGATGGACCATTCCTGTGTGTGACTCACACCTGAAATCTCTTCCCTGTGTGAGCTGTGGAACTCTGCCCTGAAGTTTGGGGAATGGTGGGGGGGGGGTAGAGGAGATTTTAAAAATCAAGAGCAACATTGGTTGGTACCAACCTGTGGAGATCTGCCTCTTCTGCATCCATAAAGTTTACTGTGTACTTGACTGTCCGAGCCATCAAAATCCTAATGTCAAATGTGTCCTTGGGGAAAAAAACCAAAGATACCTTTCTATCAGAATAAACTGAACTCAAACAAGATTGCAGTCTAGCTTTCCTCCTGAAATTTTAAGTCAACAAGAGTTAGAATTTAGAGGGCATGAGCTTAATGAGTATGATATTAATAATAAAAGCTCACAATTATTTCGTAAGCGCTTTATTTAGTAAGTGCTTTACTAGGTTATATCATTTAAACCTCACCAACGACTCTGGAGCAGGCATTTGGTGGTTTTTGGACCATTCAGAATTTACCTCCTCTCGACACTACAAGAAGTTCCATAGGAATTTAGTCTACCATCAGCTCCAGGTGTGGCCTATGACCTCAGATTGGCCAACGAGAGCATTACTTCTCCCCTGAAGACAGGAATTGGCTCACAGATGGACGCAGGACCCAAGGTAGGACAAGCAGGCTCTATCTAAACTAATTCTGGGGGTTTTGCCAAAGTTATTAGGAAAAGGAAGGCTCTCCTGTGGGACTCAGAGTTGTAAGAATCTGAAGTTGTAGCTTCTGCTGCCATCTTGCTACCATGAGGAGAGATCCTGTCTAGGAACAGAGTAAAACCAGAGGAAATGGAGATAAGTGATGAGAACAGAAAAACCAGACCATTGTGACACTGTCTGAACTCCTGCAACAAGGTCCCCGAAGCAAGCTCTGTCTCCAGGCTTTGCAATATTTGAGGACCAATAATTTCATTTTAGTTTAAGCCAGTTTGAGTTGGGTTTCCTTCCACTTAAAACTGAAAGAGTTTCAGATAATGCAAACTTAAGTTGCCCAAGGTTACACAGCTAGATGGGACCACAACTGAAACCCAAATCTGTCTGACAGCAAAACTCCTGTTCCAAGCTATTTATTATCCAAAGCTTCCCCTTTTATTATGCCTTGGGCCACCAGAATCAATGGGAGGATATGAATTATTGAACAAGTATGAGTGAGGGCTGAGTATGTGCATGGGGTGAGTCAGGACAGTTGGAGACTCAGAAGTTACTTACTGAAGGGCAGATGGAAAATCTCCTTGCTTTCAACAGTATCATTCTCTGAGAATTCTCCTAATTGCTCGGGAGATCAGAGCTGGAAAACCTGAAACACAGTGCTCCAAGGAGCTCTTTCTTTGCTTCTGTGATGGCTTAGCACAGAGCCTGAGAGCACAGTGCGTCCCAGGTGCCCGAGTTGTAAGTGAATGAATCAATAGATAAACACATGGGAAGAAAGAACACACTTACTACTATCGGCTGTCTGAAGTATTCGTCCACTGCAGCACCCTGGAGACTGGACAGGTTAACCCCGTAGAAACACTGCTGGTACCTAAAACAGGTAGCACAAAGAATCAGCATGCATCTGTCCTGTGTCCCCAAGACCCACAGAGCTGAGATGCGCTGCGAGGCTGCCTCACTGGTCCTCTAAGTTAGCCCTGGAGCAAGTGTGAGAAAGTGTGAAGGGCAAGGGGTAGATTAGAGGAAGAAACCTCTCTAGAGCATCTGCACTTGAACTGGGGTGGGGAGAGAAGGGAGGAGGTAGCTGAGATGGAGGAAATTACTTGTGGGGAGAATACTGACAGGGATATTTGGGGGCAGGAAGGCCTTAGGGTCCCCACCCTTGACCTCACACCACAAGGTGGCTGCCTGCTCCAGGACATGCCTTCCATGTCCCGAAATACAATTCCTTAGCCCTCTCATTACCTCAACCCAGAGCACAACCTGAGATCTCCAAAGTCTCTTGATACTCCCGCAACTGTTTTACGAAACAGATTTCCCTTTTCTGTTCTTCCATAGCCACTGGCCTGCACCTTGCTGGCATTTGCCATGGTGGCCAACACCACTTAAGAGTCACAAGTCAGTGACAGCTGTGTCTGGTGGTGAACTGGAGCTGACTCATCACTGGGCACACTTCTTCCCAATTCCGTGGTCAGGGACATCTGGACCACAGAAATGGACAGATTCTACAAGTGCTTCCTCCCCTCACTGAGCCAGACGTGAAGCGTCTACCGGCACATGACTGGTGCCTGGAGCACAGCAAGAACTCCCTGCCAGCTTGGCTAATGGTCTTGGCTCTTTCCAGAGGAGATCTAGGGTGTGCGTTAAGAGTGGCTTTGTTCACACTGACTGTGTGCAGTGGGCAAGTCACCTGAACTCTGTGTCCCGTTTCCTTATCTCTAAAATGGGAATAATTATAAGCTTACTCTGTAGGGTTTCAGTAAGGGTTAAATGAGTTACTATAAGTAAAGCACTTTCAGCGGTGCTGGGCATTTCGTTACTACTACATAAGTGTTGGCTATTATTCTCTGAACTTCACCTTCTCAGACCAGCACTGTGCACTAGGGCAGTGCTTCCCGGCGTGACTGCGCCATGGGACTACTTGGAGAGCTTGTTGAAAATTCCAATTCCCAGGCCCAACTCCAGAAAGGCGTGGGGCCCTTATCACTAGAGGCTGAAGGCCTTTATCCCTAGATTGAAAAGTTTTCCCTGCTAAGGGTGTGTGTGCACGTGCTGTATACAGCCTGTGAATCAAATGGAAATTCAATTCATCAGTGTCTATCCTCCCACACCCCGACACCTGCTGACCTGCAGGGAAAAGAGAGGAAAAAAACACAGAATAATCATAAAAACTGGGGGCGTGCAGTTAGATTTTCAGTCAAAGTAAGGCTCTTAATCAGGAGGCAATGCCTCAGAGGCCCTCACGAGAGGCAGGGAGGCCTAATATTGTTAAGTCAACAGCCAGTTGCCAACCTGCAAGCAAAACACCATCCCCCAGAGCCTCTTACAGATCCTGAAGGGCTTATACCATTTCTCACCTCTGAGCCTTTGCCTATTTTCCCTCCTGCCTAGAATGCTCCTTTCCTTCTATTGCCCTATTAATTCCTACTCAATCTTCGTGACTCAGCTCAAATATTTCCATTTGAAAATGTAAAACCTGGTATTACAATTAAATATTCAAGTTTTAGGCACTTAAAAGCAGAAGTTATTCTTTTTCTTTCAGTGTATATTTAGCACTTAGCATGGAGCCTCGAATACGGTTAGGGCTAAAGATATCTACGTATCTATCTATGCATTTAATGAATGAACGGAGAACTTGGTGTCCTAAATGGCCCTGTGTGTGGGCACTGGTGCCAATAAGGACAATGGGGAAACAGAAAATCATTCGCCAAAGCTTCTTTGGCTTCATCTCTTGTTTCCTAATCTCCTTCCATCAAGGGCCAGAGCCAGGCTGTCCACAGGTAAAACCAAACTGCTGTACATCACTTTATAAGTACACATTTTGAAAACAAGACTCCTATAATCCTAGAAAATGTTTGGAAACAGAACACTGTAAGTTTAGACGATCTTTTCAGTATTTAGAAAGAGAGTGGAAGTTTTCTTGGGGATGTAAGTCCTTATCACAAAATTTTTTATTGGAGGGAAGGGGGGAGAGAGAGGGAAGGGGAAGAGAGGAGAGGGGTGGGAGGGAAGAAGGGGTGAAGACAGGGAAGGGGAGAGGAGTGGAGGGTCAGACAGAGACAGAGAACTTCCCAGAAAGCCCAGAAGGACTCAACCTTGACTGTCCTTGAGAATCCCCTAGAAAGCTTTTAAAAAGTGCTGATGCCTGGACTGCATCCCCCCAGGCTGTGATTTATTTGATCTGGGGGTACGGCCCTAGCACTTGTTTCCAAAGCTCAACAGGTGATTCTAATGCACGATCAGGGTTGAAGACTACTAAGTTAGCTGTTCTAGAATCCTGGCCAAGTAGGTGAAAGAGAAAATCCCAAAGGCAAAGACAGCCCTCCACCTGGCAGTGGCGGAGGCTGGGAACTGCTCTCTATTCTCTGTGTACTAGAGTCTTTGCATTCAACCTCAGCTCTGAGAGGGGCCCAGGATGTGCCATTCTCTTTGTGTGTTCACTGTCAATTAAAACCCAGAAGCCAAGATCAGTGTGGTGCAAACGGGCACCATTCCTGGGGCAGACGGAGAGCTGTAGGCAAAGAGCCCACTGCCTGGGTTTTAAAAACTTTCTGGCTGGACCATACTTCCATTTCTTAGAAATCTCAAATCTCCTTCTGAAATGCATCATAAAATAATGAAAGCAGATGGGAGGTGGCACCTTTCTGGGTTTCCTAAGATACACTGCTGGGGGATGGATCAGGAAACGAATCTGTTGACTTGGAAGCTGGGGATAAGTTCCATTGTTCTCATCGTATGTGGGCTTTATTTTCCAAGTTAGCTTATGGCCTCTTTATGAGCGCATAAGGAGGAGTCTACATGCATGTTTTTCTCTTGACTTCAAATTTCAAGTGTACCTCCCTCTTCCTCTCCTCCTTCTCCACCGTAAGACATGCAACATCTGAAAAATCCTGCAAATACAGTCCAGAAGGAAAACAATCTTACATTAGCTACACCTAAACACACCCAGAGTACAGCAAAAGAGGCCACCCATTTACCATCCCATCAGCCTCTCCATGGTCTCCATGCAGAGCCGAGCTTGGAGAAGCATCCAGGGGAGCCCTCCCTCTTGGGTCTCTTGTTTTTGTCTCTCCTCTAGCTCACCTTGGTCTTTTGTCCTTCCTCCTCCCACAGTGTCCTGGATCTGTCTTAGAAGGATGGTGGTACTGCCCGAGGTTCTCTTGCAGAAGTTAACAGTGGGGGGTTTCTCTAACACACACACTCCTTTGTCTTGCTAATATGAACCCACACTCTCGTAGCACAACTCAGATGTTTGACTGTAATAAAAATCTTTCAGAAACTAACACAACATTGTAAATCAACTAGACTCCAATAAAAAAGTTTTTTTTAAATCTTTGCTTCCTCATTCTATTCTAACAAAAAAATTCAGTCATCCCCATTAAATACTTCCTTCCTTTAAAAAGGCCAAAAAAAGAGAGAGAGAAGGAAGAAAAGTTAAGGGAGGAAGGAAAATCCTATTCTGCTGTTTGACAATTAAGCAACTTTTGGGTATCTTAATGGAATATGTTCTACCAGAATTAACAACCAGTGATATGCCAACCTGAGGAGAGACATACATAACCCTAAGAACTAGGAAACAAAAACAAGGATCCAAAAACGTCACCTAAGCCGCACATGATGCTGAGGATGCAGCGTAAGAGGGTTGCTGGAATGGCCTGCTGGGAATGCCTGGTAGGAGAAGGATGCATGCCTAGAAACAAATTGCAACTTTGTTTTATTTCTTATACATTCCTTTTATATAGTAGGACTTGAAGCTTGGCTGTTTTTGACAATTTTCTGCATCAACAGCATGCAGACATACCATTCTGTAAAGCGGTATCTATGAAGATGCTCAGCTCATTATGTCTCTGGTTTTGCTGGCTTAAACCCTAACAAAGTGGCTTATATTTTACATGGGCTATATTTATATGCTTTTTGTATTTGTAAAAATAGGGTTTTTTTAGTATAAAGGAGAAAGGGAAATGGGTGCACAGGCCTTAAAAGAAATCAAGCTTCAGACTGCCTCTTTCATTAAGAAAGGGAAAGCCTGGGATTCTGTAAAGGAATCCATGGAGCACCCCTCGGTGTCACCAACATAAATCTAGACATTACTGGTTTGTATAAGAATTGGACCTATGGAAATGGATCAGAAGAAAAAGTGGATCAGTCAAGACAACTATGGTGGACATCTTTTGTTCATTCTACCCAGCAAAGAGTTGCTCTTCTTCTGATTACGGCACCAGATTTTCTTCTGAGAGGCACTTCTTCCTCACTCTCAGTTCTTGGGGTTTGGATGGTTTGACTCTGCCCTCAGCAATAAATTCTGGCATGTAGCTGAGTTGTAGCCAATCAGAGTGTCTTATCTCTCTGGCCTTAATGATGGACTCAGGGTTAGGCATGTGACCCAAGGAAAGTCAAGTCTAAGACTTTTGTTCAAACTGTTGCAACAGAGAAGTGGACATGGAGCTATGAGTCTATAAATCTGGATTTCCTGGAAACCACATTGCTGCCATGAGGGAAGAGCCCTATCCAAGAATGGAGCTGAGCTAAGGGATAGAGAGAGACCTGGACCCAATAAGTGTCTGTGCCCTGGAAGCCATTTGTGCCTGAGAAGCTGAATCTACTCAGGCTTTTCAGATACGTTAGTCAAAAATATCCTTTTTTTAAGCCATTTTAAAATTCTTTCTTTTGTCACTTAAAACCATAAGTGCCTTAACTAAAAAGAAAACAGTTAATAAGAGTGTGCCATTATGTGTGCTATGAACATAATTCTGATGAACAGTTTTGCCTAATTCAGGGGAGTCCTAATTCTGTGAGTACAGAACTAAAGTGCTTTAGCCTAAGAGTGTATAGAACCACCAGGCCCAGGGAAGATGAAGTGATGTCTGCTGAAGTTGAACTCTGTTTGAAAATGGAGAGCTCTGATGCGAGAGGATCCAGAAACTGAAATACTGTATCCCTGACTACACAGATCTGGATGTGTATGGGCCCAGTGGCAGAATACTATGAAAGAGCTATGAGTTTGACATAGGTTACAAAAAAGATGAATACAGAAATTGAGGCTTATTTCATGAGCAAAAGCCTGGTGAGTTCAAGAGCTGCAGACATAAAAGAGAACCAGAGGAAATATTAAGAGGAAATACTGGGTAGCTGAACGAAGGTTATAGTCCCAGGAATCACTGAATGTAAATGAAGTAAGGACAGTGGCATATGAAAGTCCAAACACAACTGTGTTGGTAGTATTCCTGCAAAAGTTCTCTGTGATACTTTATGCATACACTTGACTTCCGACAAAAATTTGGTTGTATCTCACGGTAATTTGAAATGTTCTTATTTGGTCCGTATGGTATTCCTAAGAACCAGTGACTATCAGGGCCAAATATATTTTTGGGAAAGACCAGAAGGCCTAAACTTCTAGCTATACCAAAAGAACCTTTAGTAGAAATTTCAGTTTGGGGGCAGAATTAGCCTAAGAACAAACCATCCAGTGCCTTTGCAGTAGAATGTAGCAGCTTGTGCATTCAGCGGAATGGATTCCCTTCAGAATAATGTTTCTCAGCAACACCATGGTCAAGGAGGCATTTAGTAGAGTCAGAGTGGAAAGGTGCAAGAAGGGAGCTCTCACTGCCCGTGGCAGAATTCTGCTTACATTCATCTTCCCTTGTCCTTTGTAAGCACAGACTTCTGATTTCTGTAAAGAACAGCTGACTATAGACCATCCACCACTGGCATCCCTGCTATCGCTCAACTCGCTCTGCCGTTGTCAAGCATGATGGGTGCGTACAGCCCACTCACAATACTCTGAAAAGGAAACTGGGAAATGTCTTTTGGTTCCTTAAGTGGTATACCACCTTTTAAGGGTCACCTCAGATCCTCTGTCTTATCTGCTTCTGGAGTCCTCAGCCAGGTATTCTGCCCCCGCTGTGTCAAGGTATGGACTCATCTGACTCCACGTGAGCACAGCCCAGCAGCGCCTCACCTCAGACCTGCACCGTGCGCTCTCCCCTTCTGCCCTGAGCATCCCTGCAGACTGTGGGGCGTGAGGTGCCCTGACCCCCATTTGGTGTCCATGCATGTACAACCCCGAAGTGCAGACTACTTAATGTTACGGGTAAACAGTTGCCCAATGAGGAGTTAAGAGCCAATGGATAAATACACTTCTCTCCCATCATCTGTGTAAACTGTCCTGAGATATCGTTCATTTGACCTCTAAAGATGGTCCTGAGGGATCAAGCAATCTCTTGGTATTTGCTACCATGTGGTGGTCAGCTCAGTTATGCACTTTTGCATCATCTCTCCTTCCTTTCCTGCCTCCCTCTGTTTTCTCCTCATTCTTGTTTTACTGGGATGGCATTCGTTAGTAAAGTAGCTTACGAGCTTTGCCTAAGACCCTGATTCCTGGGGAACCCAAGCTAAGACAATCAATATGGGTGTGGCCCTTGAATGTAGAATTACTGATAAGTGCGGAGGGAAAACTCTTAGCATGTAGTTTCATCACAATTACTCACAGTCTCACTAGTGGCTAATTAGGATGCAGTAAAGGTGGAAGGTGAGGCACTGGGCTATGTGGTAACTGCGTGCTTGAAGTTTTGGGGTGATGATAATTATATGGATTGAGGTTCTGAGCCTTTGGACCCCTATTAACAGAGACAAGGCTCTGTTAATAGCATTGGAAGCTTTGCAAAAAGAAGACTATTATCTCAGAGCAGTCAACTCCCAACTTAAGACACACTGTGAAATCCAGAGGGCTTCCTTGGCAGAATTTCAGGGAATTCCTCTCTCCTTGGTGCTCCAAGGCCTTCTGTGCAGAAAATCAGGTATAGAATTTGAGAGTTAAAAGCCACATCCTTGAAACTGGAACTGCCCCGTCTCCCCACCCCAAACAAGGTAGTAAAGCAGCAACAGTGGAAGAGTTGCAAAGGATATTGGGTGTGCAACCTTGACAGATCTTACATATCACAGTCGGGGCCCTGACAGGAAGAGACTAGGGCCCTGAGACCTGGAATTAAGATAGTAGAGTGGACAAGGCAGAGAATCCTGAAAAGACCTTCCCAACTCCTCTGAATCCTTCAGACCAGCAGAAGCCTAATTCTCATCTGTCCTGTCAGAGGAGAACAGTTTCCCTTTGCCTGAAGACTGCACAACAACTCCTCTTGAAGCCTGGGCCTTGCAAGAGAATCTTATTCCCCTCAAGATCTGCCTCACTGTTGCGCACTGCCTCCAGGCTAATGGTCCCTCATTGCTGTCAGGATGGTAACTCCAGCACAGCCCAAGCAGTAAGTACAATTCCTACTCCAGGAGGAGATAACTTACGTGACTAAAACATCAGAGAAGCTGGTTAATATTTTCTGCTAAGAACCAGGGAAATGGGTATTGGAGTGGACTTTAAGGGTGTTGGACTAGTGGGGGTAGAATATGTCAGCATAGGCTGCAATTCATCAACAACGGCACTCCCAGGATTCAATGTTCTAGCAGATACCACTCCTAGTAGTCTGCTGGGATGTATGTCCCTTTGAAGCACGGTCATCATGATGGCCTGCAGTTAATGAGATGGAGATTCCAGAATTTCTGCAGTATAGTATTGAGGAAGGGGTCCAAGGCTCAGAGAGGTGGAAATGCTAGACGGATTTACTGTGTAAGATGTAAGATTGTTCCACCTGACTATTCTCAGGCAAAGTCCAGGAAACTCTCCATTCATACAGGTAATGGGGAACAAACTAGCGAAAGATCTGAGGCATGCTGCCCTCAGTACATCAAAGACAGTGACGGGTGACGCTGCCGTTAAATTCTGCTCCGAACGAGCCTAATCCGGATGGAATTTCAGAATGTCAGAAGCAAGAAAGCAGTAATTAACCATCGTAGGCTAGAATGACATAATGACTGTGTTGGACAGCAGGACTAGTGACAGTGTGACAGTCAGGGTACCTTGATCCAGAGGGGCCTGTAAGCGGTTGCTAAAAGGTCCTAGTGTTACCAGAGAGGTGAAATACATGCACAGTGAACAGACAGCACTCAATTTCTATAACAACAACAACAAAAATCTTGCTAGCTTACGAGCAGGATGTCAGCTGTCACAATGGGAAGATTAGGTCCCTCACCCAATTTCCAGATCTAACTTAGAGATCCGGTGTATGGATCCAGTGAGCACTGGCCCATGACTGAAGTGGAAACCCAGTCCCTTGAGGGAGGACTCTGCAATGCCACTGCAGGAACATATGGTAAACATTCCCCAATTCTTCTCTGTGGCAAAGCAACTATGTAGGAGAAAGATTTTTTTGAGGAATGTGAGATAAAAAGTGATATTGATATGAGAAATCTTAGGATATCTCTGGTTAGTAAGGGTTTATGGAGGTAGCAAAGGAAGGTCTGACCAAGTCTATAGCACAGGGTGTCCAATGAGTTCATACCCACCATGTAGTTATTTTCCCAGTCCCCGAATGTGCAACTGGGATAGACATATTCAGCATCTGTTAGAACCCTCACACTGGCCTCTGAAGAAAGGGCTATGACAGTTGTACAAGGAAAGGTCCCATCCCTTAAACTCCCCATCCCCAGGTAGGTAACACTGTTACCTTTAGTTTATAAATAAGAAACTTGAGTCTAAAAGAAATTAGATTAACTTGGCTAAGGTTTTACAGTTAGTAATTGACAGAACCAAGAATTAAACACAGTGGAATCTGGTTCTAGACTCTGATTTATCTAGTTTTTAACTGCTGCCTACTTGCCTACGCTTGTATGTTCTATAACTGTGATAACTGTAATGAGGTAAACTAGTATCATCTCAAACTTCTTGAGAATATTTGGTTACTCCTCTTAATTGATCCTATGTATATATTTTTCTTGATATGAGAATCCATTAAAAATTGTATTTAAAAGCCTTGGTTTTAACCCCCTGAACCACTTATATATTTTCAGTACTGTCAGTAGCACCCATCACCTAAAGAAGCTTTAGAGCGGAGAATGACGATTCTTCATGACTGAGCCTTACTCTCAGGAGATACTTTCCAGAATCTTAATTAATAAGGGACGAGGAATCTTAATCAAGTAAGAAAAGGAAAGTATTCATTCTGTAGGTGACTGCTACTAACATCAGAATGTAGTAAGCTTGTCTACCAAGAGTGAACCCCAGGACTGGTTATTTAAAAAGGCTAAAGTTATATGCTTACTGCATACTTAAATGAATTTTAGAGTTAAATGTATATTTGAAAGACTGTCAAGTGTAAAAAAAAGTAAAATATGAAAGAAGTAGAAGGAAGCTAATACCAGACTCAGGGTGGGGAAGCTTTTTTTCAAATAAAGGAAAAGAAAGAAACTGTAAAATAAAATATTGGTAGGTTTACATACATAAAAGTTTTTAACTCCTTCTGTGGTAAAAACCACCACAAAGAATATTACAAGGCGAAGAGAAAATTCTGAAGAAACTACAACAAAGTCTTAATACCCTTAATATATAAAGAAATCTTATGAATAATGCATTTGTCTTCTAGTTAACAAAAATGTATTGAGCAATTATGATCATCTAGGTCAGACGATGGGGACACAGCAGTAAATCGAACAGCCACTCTTACAGAACTTGTAGTCTCATGGGGGGAGATGGCCAAGAAATAAAACAGATAAGTAAAAGCATATATATGGCAGATGATAATAAGTGCTATAGAGAAAAAGGAAGTGAGAAGTGGGATAAGGGCTTCCAGGAGGGAAGAGATTACAAGTTTTAATTGACAGATGGTCTCCCTGAGATGATGACAGGTGAGCTAAGACCTGAAGGAGGTGAGAGCGAGCCACAGTGACACCTGCGTTTCAGGCAGAGGCAAGGGCAGTGAGGTGCCAGCAAGCCTAGTATGTTCGAGGGGAAGCAGGGAGCCCAACCAATGAGGCCAGAGTGGAGAGGACAAGAGAGCAAGTAGCAGGAGATGATGTCCGAGGGACAGCAGGGTGGAACTTGACCAGGCAGAGTCTTACCATCTGTCGGGAGAACTCTGGACGTTCTTATGCAGATGATCGGAAGCCAGTGGAGGGTTCTGGGTGGAAGAATAACATGACCTAATCATGTGTTATCAAGATCATGTTGGTTGTTGTTTAAAAAGAGGAAATGAGTTAGGAGGCTATTTCAAGACTGTAGTAAAGCAAGGTTTTTTGTTTTGCTTGTTTTATGTTTGTTTTGCAGGGGTGGGCAGGAGGTGGTGGTGAAAAGCAGCTTGCCTTTGGATGTATTAAATTTAAGATGCCCAACAGACATCCAAGGTGAGCTGTCACCAGCCACTTGGACATCCAAAGTCTATGGCTCTGGGGAGAAGTCTGGCCTGGAGTTCTAACTATGGGAGTTGTCAACGTAAAGACGGTATTTAAATGAGATCAGTAAGAAAGTGAGCACAGACAGAAATAGGAAGACATCTAAGAACTAACCAGGAGTCAATCCAACATCAAAGATTTGAGTCATGAGGAAGAATCAGCAAAGGAGAATTAGGGCCAATAAGGAAGGAAGAAAATCAGGTTTAGGCTCAGAAGTGAAGAGCCAAAGGCATCAAGCGGCGTTGTTGATAGTTGAGTCAGGTGAGGACTGATGATGGGTTGTATCTGGGGATCTTATTTATTTAGCCTGTTAGTTATTCCTCAGTCTCTCAGCCCACTCCCTCAGAATACACCCAGACTCACTTTTTGCATCCCCCTGCCTCCTTTCAGCCAGCATCTACTTCTTTGCCTCTTCTAACAGAAATCAGAAATCGTGCAAGCTTTCACCACCTGTTCCTTGGATCAATACAACAGAAGGCCTTCATGCTAGTAGTCGAATGCAGAAACCCCCTTATAAAGGGACAGAAAGTAGAAACAGAGTAAAGCCTATGAATTTTGATAACTATATATTAAAAAATTTTGTGTGTGTATCTGTTGACTAAAAATAAAACCATTCAAATGCACCAGCTATCAAAGAAATACAGATTAAAAATAAATCGGCCACCATTTTTTTTGCAAATCAAACTGGCATTTAACAGAACATATCCTGTATGGGCAAGACTCAGCAGACATTCTCATATACCACTGGTGGAAGTGTTAATTGGTAAAGCTTTTCTACAGGGCAATTTGGCAACATATAAGAATAATTTTTTTTTTTTTGCAGTACGCAGGCCTCTCACTGTTGTGGCCTCTCCCGTTGTGGAGCACAGGCTAAGGACGCGCAGGCTCAGCGGCCATGGCTCACGGGCCCAGCCGCTCCGCGGCATGTGGGATCTTCCCAGACCGGGGCACGAACCCATGTCCCCTGCATCGGCAGGCGGACTCTCAACCACTGCGCCACCAGGGAAGCCCCAGAATAATTTTTGTAAAGTTCCTTCTTCACACCTTTTGGTCCAGTGATTCTGCTTCTAGCAATTTATTGTAAGGTAATAATCAGAATGTACAAGATTTCTATAACAGGATGTTCACTTTAGCATTGTTTCCTATAGAATTTATAGAAGTCTATAAAATTCTACATTCTTGTGGAATATAGGAACAATACCTTAGTATTGTTTCTTAATAGAATGTATAGGGTTAAATTATAATTAATAATTTAATACCCAACATTGGATCTTGAGTCGATAAATTACAAGAGAGCCACAAAAGAAATACTCTGCAGCAAAATAATATCTAAAAGACCTGAGAACATGTCAACAAGGTATTAATAACGTTTTTTAAAAGTGCTATAAAATGGTACTTATGGTATGAGTCTAATTTTATAAAGAAAAAGAAAAATGAGAAAGGTCTCAACTAAAATCTTGATAGTAATTATTTCCATACATGTTTGAGGTCACAGGAGTTTTTATCAGAAATATTTATTGAGGGCCTGCCATGTGGCAGGATAGGTAGTGAACAGTGACAATATTCCAGCTCTTGCAGTGCTTACATTCTATGAGGAGGGATACGGACAATAAACAATAATAAGTAAGTCTTTTAGGAGGTGATAAGTGTTGGAGGAAAAATACAGAGCAGAAAAAGTGGGATTAGGAGTGGTATGGCTGCCACTTTAAATATGGTGGTCAGGGTAGGTCCTATTGAGAAGCCATTTAACAAAGACTTTACGGAGTCGAAGGAATTAGCCATGTGAATCTGGAGGGAAAGGTATTCCAGAGAAGGATGAGCAAATGCAAGGCCCTAAGGTGGGAGTGTGTCAGGTACGCCTGAGGATGGGCAAGGAAGTCTGGGAGGCTGGAGTGGAGTGAACACAGCAGTAGAAAATGAGGAGCCAGACTGGGTAGAACCTACTGGAGGGCTTTGGGGATGTTGGAATAGACAGGTTAAGAAGCTACCGTAATAACTGAGATGAGAGATGACAGTGTTGTGATCAAGTGGAAACAGTAAATACAGGGAGAACTGGTCAGATTCTGGATATACAGTTGATCCTTGAACAAAAGGGGGGGTTTGTTGGTGCACCCACCCTCCACAGAGTCAAAAATGCTCATTAACTTTACAGTCAGCCCTCTGTATCCATGGTTCCACATGCACAGATTCACACGTAGAGCTTTAGTATATATTTGTTGAAAAAAGTCCACACAGTTCAAATCTGTGTTGTTCAGGGGTCAAACGTACTTTGGAAGTAAGACCAACATAATCTCTTAATGGTTTAGGGATGGGGAACAAAGAAAGAAGGCCTTCAAGATTTGGAGCCTGAATGATTAGGAGGATAAAGTTGTCAGCCGTTGAGGTGGAAAGACTGTGTGTAGAGCAGGTGTGGGGTGGCAGTGGGGGAGATCGGGAGTCGAGCTGTGGACATGGTGCATCTCTCCAAGGGCAGACGTCCAGGAGGCAGTTGGCTATGGAAAAGTATGGCGTTCACAGGACAAGTCTGGAGAGATACACTCGGAAATCATTAGCATAGAGATGGTATTTGAACTGTGGGAAAGGGTGAGCTCATCAAGAGAGTTCTTACTAGACCTAGAGAGTATTAATAATCACAGTGGACTGGCTGGGCTCCCCATCAAACATGCAAACATGTTCTATTTATTCCATTAAAAAAACTACCTTTTTTATACCTCACTTCCCTGGTCAGCCACCACCCATCTCTCTAACTCCCTTTGCAGTGAAATTCCTCAAAAGGGGTGTCTATACTCAACAGTCTCCAAATCCGCCCCCACCCCCACCCCCGCTGCCTCCTTGATTTCTCTCAAGGCATTCTGCCAAAACCACCGTGCAGCAGATGGTACTGCTGGGAGATCACAGAAAAACTGCCTGGACAACCAACCTCCCCTGTAAGTCTGGCATACTCTGTCACCTGAAATTCCTCTCTCTCCAACCTCTCCATTTAAGATAGAAACATTTAGGGTCAGCATGACCTTACATGACATCATCGCCCCCTCTGTCACCATACACATACACACGAAGAGGCCATTCACCCCCACTGGAAATTCTGTGGCTTGTAGTTTCAAAATTACAGATTGAATCGAAGCCGTTAAAGGTTATGAAACTGGGGTGGGAAAGCCTATTTTGCCAGAAAAAACTGGGGAGAAAGAGAAATCATAACCCTTCGACCTCACTCATAGAACTTTGTAATGCGGGAAACCAAAGCACTTCCTATTTCCTGCCCCTTCACCAACGGACGGCATTACAAAGAGAAAGCCCTGGAAATCAACTTTGGATATTGCCGTTGGACGGTTCTGCATCCTCAGCCAGAACTGAAAAGTTTACATTTTAGCTCACATCCTCGCCCACCTGCTGGTGCACGCTGTGCTCCCTCCTAGGCGCCTCACATTCCCACTTGGATGGTATCTGTTCTGTTTCTCCTTCCCACAGGTCCAATATTGTCATTCTCCTCCCCTCCTTCTCCTTATAAAAACCAGTCTCAGGAAAAGAAGGCAGAAGGAATGGTGGTTTCAAAGTGGCAGGAGTTTTGTGTTAGTTCTCATTTTACCAGTGGAAGAAACCAAGTCTCAGACGATGAAGTGAACTGCCCAAAGGTCAACAGCTAATTAGGAGGAAAGCTCAAGAATTTTCGGATCAATTCATTTACATGAAGGTATATTGATTGATCTGCTCTCTGACAAAGGCATGTTCTAGCAGAAGCCATAGCCTTGGGCCAAAAGAATGGATGGAGGAAGTGGAAAGGGAGGCACGGCAAGCAGGGGGAGGATGCTATTATTTTAGCCTTAGGGCAGTGTTTTGGATGTTTGATTTTGCCTAACTGGCTCCCTTATTTGTCTATTTCAGCAGTCCTCAACAGGGGGTGATTTTGCCTTCCAAGGGGATGTTTGGTAGTGTCTGGAGACATTTTTGGTTGCCACAACTAGGGGGAAGGTGCTACTGGCATCCAGGAAGTACATGCCAGGAAAGGTGCTAAACAGCCTACAGTGCACAGGACAGCCCCTGACCCCAGTATGTGACCCACAGTGTCAACAGTTTAAGAACTCTGGTTTACTCTGAAAGGAGGGGAAGAGAGGAGAGAACGTTACCAAAAGTTGGCTCTGGAGTGATGGTCCAAGTACAGCTGTTCATCGGAAAAGGGGGCCAGGTGGATGTCGCCGCACGTTGGGAACATCATTCCTATCGAGCAGAAGACAACAGACTCAAAGTTGACTCCTACTGCCTTCTTACTTGAAGACCTGCCACTTGACCTGTTCCATTCTTTCATTCCATCTCAGTTATTACACAGCAGGCTAAAACGTAAACTTGCCTCAAAGCAATGATAAGAAAATCAGGCAGAAGATTACAGGGAATATAAAAAAGAATGTCAAAGCAAGTCACAAAGCTACATTATAATAAAAGTTTAGAGTCCTAGGGTGAGGCATTTAACCTGGCATATTGGCTTTCTCAGCTACTGGTTGGTTTTTTTTTTTTTTTTTAACATCTTTAGTGGAGTATGATATTTTTTAAAAATTTATTTTATTTTTGGCTGCATTGGGTCTCTGTTGCTGCGCGCGGGCTTTCTCTAGTTGCGGCCAGCAGGGGCTACTCTTTGTTGCGGTGCGGTGGCTTCTCTTGTTGCAGAGCACGGGCTCTAGGCTCGTGGGCTTCAGTAGCTGTGGCACATGGGCTGAGTAGTTGTGGCTCACGGACTCTAGAGCGCAAGCTCAGCAGTTAAGGCGCATGGGCCCAGCTGCTCCGCAGCATGTGGAATCTTCCCGGACCAGGGCTTGAACCTGTGTCCCCTGCATTGGCAGGCAGATTCCCAGCCACTGTGCCACAAGGGAAGTCCCTGGAGCATAAATGCTTTACAATGGTGTGTTAGTTTCTGCTGTATAACAAAGTGAATCAGCTGTACATATACATATATCCCCATATCCCCTCCCTCTTGCGCCTCCCTCCCACTCTCCCTAACCCACCCCTCTAGGTGGTCACAAAGCACCGAGCTGATCTCCCTGTGCTATGCAGCTGCTTCCCACCTCAGCTACTAGTTTTTTTTTCCTTTCTGTATGTCCGGTGCTTGGAATTCTGGGCACTTCTTTTATTTATTTTTTTTTTCTTTTATTTATTGTAAAAACAACTTAGCTTTGAAAACAATCAACATTCCATCATCCTATCACATTATTATTTTCATTCTTAGACTTTGTTGATGTATAATCATATTGACTATTTATCTTTTTAAGTGCTGTTAGAATCTATGCTTATCTGCAGGCTCACCATCCTCCACGCTGGGAAGCCCGCAGCACTTGCGTTTTGTTCCTGACATTTGCAGTCACTGGGGGAAAAGGCAGATAACTTAGCAGGCAAACAAACACCTAGGCTGGCAGACCTGGAGTTGGGCCCTTCTGGGCAGGCAGATGTGGCGATCAGCGTTATTATTCTCATTATCTAAAAAACTACAGATCTTCATCATCATCATCATCATTCTAATAATAATACCTAAAAGTTCTTGTTTATGTTAACTCTGCCTTGAACCTTTTTATGGGCTTCCCATGTATCAATTCATTTAATCCTCATAATAATATAAAGTAGGTTCTATTATTATATCCATTTTATAAATGAGAAAACTAAGGAACAGGGAAATTTAAATGATTCAGCCATAAGCACAGAGCTAATAAGCGGAAGGAAAAAACCCAAGGGTGAAATCTCTTCCAATAGTCAATAGTCTCATACTTTAACTATGCTCCCCTTGATGTCCGTTAAAATAGAACAGATCATTTTAATTACGGTATATTCAGAGGTGGTCAGAGAAAAACCACGACTGTAACATCATTCATATTTCTCCATGTAAATCTCAAGCACTACTGTTAAAACAATAATGACTGCTTGGTGGTTTTTCAATTTCAAGATACAAGGATATTAAACAACTCTGGAAAAGTCATATGTATCATTATTTGTGTAAACCTGGGAAGTTTCAGAGGAGGATGTTCTGAGCCCAAGCCTAAGAGGAATTGCCAAGATATCAGATAAAATGGAGGCGAGGAAATCATCAAAGGTAAAATATAAGAAAAATTCCAAGAGTAGAAGAAAATGAGTCTTCTGATTTAACATACCCACTAAATGTCCAGCACAAGAATTTTAAGTTTCACACTAAGACAACTAGAAATGAAAAAAAAAATACTAAAAGCATCCAGAGGGAAAAACTATGTCATTTTAAAACTTCAGGAGTCAGAATGGCATTCGACTTCTCAATAGCAACATTGGGTACCAGACGCCAAAAAAAGATGCCTTAAAAATACTGAGTAAAAATTGTTTTCAAGTTAAAATTCTCTACCTAACAAAACGATAACATGAGGACTCAATAAACAGAAACTTCTCAACCACCCTTTCTCCAGAAGCTATTAGAAAATATTCTTTGCTGAAATGAATGGTATAAACCAAGAAAGGGGAAGACAAAAGAATATGGTGGAAAGTCAAAGTGGGGTAGCCACACAATAGGACTAGAGAGCTACCAGTTCATGGGTGGTCGAGGAGGACAGAGCATTACAGGAGAATTCCACAAAATAAATATTTATAGGCAATCTGTCAGACCCGTTAAAGCATGGAAAAAATTAGTCATGAGTATACGGAAAACTAAACTAATGAAAAAACAAGGCAATTTACTCCAGGAAAAACAAAAGATTTCATGAAAAAAAAATATAATCATATGCACCTACCATACCACCTGACTCAGCACTGAACAGTATTTACATCGTCATAATAATGTAAACACCGATTATTGATTTAAACAAGTAATAATCTAGGTCTATATTTCCTTATATTAAAAAAAAATTCTGAAACCCAAAAAGCTATGCAAAGCAACAGATTTTTGTAAGTCTGCAACATCATTTGATGGCAAACCCGACCTGAACTGACATGAGTTTATAGTCTTTATTTATCCTACTTGGTATCCATGTTCATGTTTTGTTGCAGAAATACTATGTGCTTCATTATGGAGGGCTGCCTCAGATCCCACTGGAGGTGTTAAGTAACACATGGTATATGACTCTGTGACCTTTCCAAAGTCCTCCAGATTTTGAATTCTGAAACATATCTGGTCTCGAGGGTTTGGATAAGGGACTGAGGACCTGTATAAATACATTTAGAGGATGGGGGGATGCCTCAAGAAGGGAAGGAGCTGCTATGCAGGAAAGCTAACTTCTCAACCAGAGAGTGACAAGAAGAGCAATATGATAATTTTACATAGAAATATGTAGGTAACTAAGAGAAGCAACAGAGAATAGAGTTGAAAGGAAAAGCCTTTGGGGAGCAGTCTCTGGATAGGAAGAGGTGTGGCAGAGGGTGACTCATTTTCATTGTAAGCCTTTTTATTGTCATGTGATGTGGTAAGCTATGTCTTATTTTGATGGAAAATAAAAATAATTAGGAAAAAAATCAATCATCCTTCCCTCAGGAGTGCACAGGGTAGAGAGCTGATAAAATCAGTATTCATTTCTACTTGTCTAGTTAAAGATACATAGCCGAATATGAAATTTCATAACCATTTCAAATATCTGGGGGAAAAGGATGCCCAGATATTAAGTCTAAATATTCGGCTTAGAGGGCAGCTCAACAGATGCATGTTAATTAACTTTGTTTAAAGTCTCATCATCCAAAAGCACCTAACCCTTTGAGAAAAATCCAGAAAAAAAATACAAATATTCTTTCTGGGAGGCCTTGAGGAGGAAATCCAAGCTACTTTGCTCTCATCTCCCATAATTCAATTTTATCACATGAACACAAGGCCTCCAAGATCATCCTGGGCTGATTTATAATGGGAATGCTAATGGAGTTCTTGACGTTAGGTATACTTTGCCCAAGTTTATTTATTTCTGCATGAGTTTTTTTTAAAAAAATGCCTATTTCTAAATCCCTAAATTTTGAAACATGCAGGAAATTACAAACTTAAAGCTTTACTTATGCATATAGACCGGGTAACCTGGTGAGTAGGAGTTGTAGTTTATCCTCTGTCTCGTCTTCACTGGGTATGACTAGGGAGCCACAACAATAGTACTTTAAAGTAAGTAAAACAGGTAAGGAGCTGCAATTCTCATCAGAGATGCAACTGTTAAAACTGGCCAGTTACCTTCTAACCCTTAATTGAAAAAAATGTGCTGTTGGAACATGTCCACTCTCTCTGGTGAACAGTGGAAAGTTAGTGTGTGTGCAAGCAGTTGTGAGTGTGGGTTTCAGGGTCAGACAGATCTGGGGTCAAAGCCCTGCTCTGTCACTTAGTAGAGGTGTGTCCTTGCCACGATGCTTTCCCTCATCGTGCTTCAGTTTTCTCTTCGTCAGTGCGGATCGTAATACTGTCTCCCACTAAGCCAGGTCTCAATCTCGGCCCTACTGACATTTTGGGCTGGATAACCCTTTGATGTGTGTGAGGGCTGTCCTGCACATTGAAAGATGTTTAGCAAGTCCCTGGCCCTTCCCCCTAGGTGTGCGTAGCACCACCTCTGCCAGCTGTGACAACTCAAAAATGTCTTCAGACATCACCATATGTCCCCTGGGAAAGGAGTATAAAATCACCGAGAACCTCTGCACTAACCCTCCAAATAAACTGAAAACTTTAATTATTCACACTTCGTAAGGTTTTCATAAAATAATTTATGGAAATTGCTTAGCACACACAGACACTCGTTAAGCACAAAGAGAATACTGGACTTTATATTATTATCTCGATTATATGTAGTGACCATAGGGAAAGAGACATACAGTAGGAAGAGAATATGTTAGAAAGAAGAAATGGACACTAGAGAGTTTCTCACATTACAGAAGGTCAACACTTGAAAGGGCTTTAGAGATTACTTCTAATAATACAGATGGGGAAGCCAAGGTCAAAAGGTCAAGTGTTAGGCCAAGTTAGCTAAGGAAAACAGTGATTGAACTAGGACAAAAATACATAACTCGGAACGGGTCTCCTTTACCATACTGAATACCACGCAGCCACTGCCATCAATGTCTTTTGGAGACTAGCCCATTTACTATGGGAGAATAGGATGAGAAAATCAAAGAACTGGTTTAATAGAAATGCTGTCTCCTCCTTTCTATAAAGAACTGAATATGGGGGAAGTAAGACGGCATATTTTACAGAGAAGTTAGCCTACTTTCTAAACCAGGAATTGGCCAACTCACCATTTGCTTTCAGCCATTTTTTGGAATGAAGGTAACTTTCCAACATCCTTTCATTGAACAGCATGTATCCCATCGGTTCTGAAATGATCACATCTACAGCCTCAGGAAGTGAGATTTCTTCAATTTTCCCTGGCAAAACAATGATCTTGTCTGAAAGGTGGTTACTTTTCACTAGCATCTGTAAAACATAGAGTACCAGTACTACTGTTATACAGAATATTATAAAAATTAAGTTTTATAGGTTAGGGGTTGGCAGGGTGATAGGGATGAGAGGGAAGTGACCTATTTGCTTCTATAAATACCATAAAAACATTTTTCTTACTGCACAAACATTTCATGTTTACTATGGATAAATTAGAAGACACAGATATGGAACAAATAAAAACACCTATAATCAATACCACACACAAATAATAACAATTAATAGCTTGATGTAGACCCTTCCGGGCTCTTTATACAAACATACACTTATATGTGCATGTGTGTGAGTATGTGTGGTCCACGTATGTGTGTGTATATATGCACATGTACTTCGGGGGGTGTTATTAATAGTTTCAGCTTATTTCCTACTTTTCTACTGGCAATAAAGATGCCCCAAAGCTCTGTATAACAATCTTGCATAACTTAACTATCCTGATCCTTATGAAATCATCCCTTGATCTTTTGATTCCAAAAATAAATAATACCACGTTCAGGGCTTCCCTGGTGGCGCAATGGTTGAGAGTCCGCCTGCCGATGCAGGGGACACGGGTCCGTGCCCCGGTCCGGGAAGATCCCACATGCCGTGGAGCAGCTGGGCCCGTGAGCCATGGCCGCTGAGCCTGCGCATCTGGAGCCTGTGCTCCGCAACGGGAGAGGCCACAACAGTGAGAGGCCTGCATACCGCCAAAATAATAATAATAAAAAAAAATAATACCATGTTCATTAGCCTTTTTTTAGAAGTACATTTTACAGTTATCTATTCTTTTTTCTTTGATGTCCTCTGTATTCTATTTAATAACTTTGAACTCTCTTAAAAGAGGGACCTTGAAGAGAAATATAATTATTATATTTCTAATATATTTCTTAATGCCAAATATGACCAGGTGTCCATATTATTACACGTATGTCTTTCTGCTGCCTGAAAAAATATTTCCTAATAAACATCTTATATGCACCAGCACAAATATATACAGCACATCCCTTTTCAAGTTGTGGTTTCCTGAGACTCTCAGATCTTTGCTCACTGTATTTATATATAGTCAGAGGCCCTCGATCTTGAATTTTTGGAACTTGACCCTTTCCTCACCCTAAATGCAGTATACCAAGCATTTGTCATGATTCAGTTGCATTTTCTCAATTTCTGATCACTTCTTCCCAAAGCTAGGCTATGTTTCACCTTGAATTCCATCCTCTAGGGTGCTTCTCACCAACATTACACTGCAAGTTTGTTAAATGTCTTTTCCACTTATACTTTCCTTAAAAGAAATCAAGTAATCTCTGATCTGAGGAAAAACAATGAGGAAACTATTTGTACATGTCATCCACTGTCAACATTTACCCACGCACAAGGACTTGTGGAATTCCATTCTATCAACATTCTACACATGGATGTCAAGTTCAGGGGTCTGTGGACACGAGGCCTAAAGGGTAAAACTTTTGGTACCCCGCTTGTCTCTGTACATTCTCTTCTCAGGAGAGCCCTTCACCTGCATAGCTGTAAGCATGGCTCCACTGTGGATGGCTGTCCACACTACAGCTTTAGGTTTCTCCTCTCACCTGAGCGCTGGCCATTACCCGGACATTTCTACCAACCTGCTTTGTTATCTCTTCAACCTCAACAAGTAAAGAGCCAACCTCAGCTTCTTCTTGAAAACTAACCATTTCTCTAAATTTCTTTAAAATCTCTATATAATCTTGTATTTCCTTGATTCCGTTTTGGTTACTAATGCCATAATCCTCAATATCCTGGTGGCATACATACATAGTTGCTTCCCATGGACAATTAGTTACTATCTTTTCTTATTTCTGCTTTTCAGATATGTCTCATTTCCACCTTTTCCTTTCTGCATCAACTTGTCCAGTTCTTAATAGCTTCAAATCTGAAATCTAAAAATAGCATTTATATAATGAAAATAATAATGGCAGTGTCTACTTCACAGGCCTGCTTGAGGCTAAAACAAGATAAAGCATATTAAGGGTCATGTGTTAAATTAGTATTGTCATATTATTGTTATTAAAGAAAAGTGTTCACTGAAAAGGAGAGATGTAGATGAGCAAAAGAATGAAAATAAAAGTAACTGTATTCCCATCATCCGGGTGTAGGCAGGGTGTATTTCCTAGCAGACTTTTGAGTGTATCTCTGTTTATAAAAATATGTACTTCTGGGGCTTCCACAGTGGCACAGTGGTTAGGAATCCACCTGCCGATGCAGGGGAAATGGGTTTGAGCCCTGGTCCGGGAAGATCCCACATGCCGCAGAGCAACTAAGCCCGTGCACTACAGCTACTGAGTCTACGTGCCACAACTACTGAAGCCCGCACACCTAGAGCCCATGCTGCACAACAAGAAAAGCCACTGCAATGAGAAGCCCGTGCACTGAAATGAAGAGTAGCCCCCGCTCGCCACAACTAGAGAAAGCCTGCTCACAGCAATGAAGACCCAACGTAGACAAAAATAAATTTATTTTTAAAAATGTACTTTTTGTAGTAATATTTCATAACCTTTTGTTTCATGTAATATATTTTAGACCAGTTTTCTGAATATTTTTTGCATCACGGCATACATAAAAAAAACAGTCATTTTTATGACACACTAGTGTGAATAGGAAAGACTGCCTGCAGTTTGAGACATCTGAGCTGGGAGTTCAGGCCACACAAGACCCTGACCATCTCCCATGAGGGCAAAGGGCATCAAAACCTACTACCTGGCACACTTTTCGGGAAGCTCTGTTTTAGACATCTTTCTATGAATTGCTCTAGAACAATAATTTTTATTGGCTGTATAGTATTTCATAGCATACCTTGATTCATTTAACCAACCCCAAGTTACCGGACATTCAGATTACATCAAATGTTTCATTATTACAACAGTGTATCGACAAATAACAATGCAATTCAATCTGGGGACATACTTCTCACAACTTTTTTCAAAGTTAAAGGGTCTGGAACTTTTAAGGGTCTCTGGCTCACACTGTTCCACTGCCTAATGGAAAGGTGATTCCATTTCTAAATTTCAAGCCCTTCCTAAATTCTGCTTATGGGGTGTGAGGGTGTCCACACAACCTCAATGTATAAGACCACCTCATCCACCTGAACCATGATGTGGTTCAGGGACATTTTTCTGGCTAAATCTTGCTGGAGGGACCAATAAGATAGGATGATCAAGTGTGTGTGATATCTACTCTACATGGAGACTTTACATAGAATAATCCTAGACTCTTGAACCCTCATGAAGATCAGAGATCTAATATAGTTTCAGAGAGAGGATGTTATAAGCTGTCAGAAGGGCAATTTGAGGTTCACAGGAAAGAATCTGAGTCTCACTATTTTCACTGGTAAAGAAGGACATACCACATACATACAGGCCACTGCATCTTGCAACTTCATTTATTTTTTAACCGAATTCAAAGAACACTAGATCAAGAATCTGAAGATACAGATCCTAATCCCGCCTTAACCATCGAAGAGCTGTGTGTCCTTGGGGAAGTCACTTAAACTCTCTTAATTTTATCCCTCTTGCAAAACTGGAGTTTAAAACTGAGTTGTTTTAAGGTTCCTTCTAGTTCTAACATGTCATGATCAGAAAAAAAGCAAAATTTCTGCAAAGTACGTTCCAGGAGTCCATGAACATAAGGAGTTTCATGATTAAATAATACTGGAACTTCTTTATAATATATATCCTTCTTACAAACTCACAGTGCCTATTAGCATATTAATGGATTTGAGA
The DNA here is from genome assembly GCF_003031525.2 of Neophocaena asiaeorientalis asiaeorientalis. NCBI lineage: Eukaryota > Metazoa > Chordata > Mammalia > Artiodactyla > Phocoenidae > Neophocaena > Neophocaena asiaeorientalis. Next base: position 3,581,803 of record NW_020185324.1, read on the forward strand.
AATCCTGCAGAAAACTGTTTGGCTTGGCTAAATCAGACATCCAAACTTACTTGAATACTTTGCAGTTTTTCTTGAATGCTTATTTATCTCCCACAGATCAATCTTTAAGAAACAACAAAAATAGTGTTTTGATAATCCTACGTTTGAATACGATTCCTCGACAGAGATATTTGAGAACAGGACATAAACTCAACCGATAACATCTCTAAGACACAAGAGCAGCTAATTCCAGATGCGAGACACACTCTACTCTTTGAGTCAGTCTTGCTGCCTTCCTTGCTCTTTGGTTTACAACAGATAGTTGTATGTTACCCTGTCACTTCAGATCCCATTCTTCCAAAACTGAAGTTCAGCACAACTATCCTTTCTAGAGTAATACATAACCAGCATCCAGGAAGAGAATATATTACACTTAAATCATATATAACCATTTTAGAAAAACATTTGGCATTATTCAATTAGCTGAAGATTTCTATAACTTAGAAATATCACTCCCTTTATAAACATACATTCTAGAGAAATGTTTGAACATGTGTATAAGATAACCTGTACTAAAACTTTATAATAATATTGGTAATTATAAAATAAAAATTTAAAATAAACTGGAATTAACTATTCACAGGGAAATGAATGAATAAGTGGTGTTATATCTAGAGGCTTCCCTGGTGGCACAGTGGTTAAGAATCAGCCTGTCAATACAGCGGACACGGGTTCGAGCCCTGGTCCGGGAAGATCCCACATGCCATGGAGCAACTAAGCCCGTGAGCCACAACTACTGAGCCTGGGCTCTACAGCCTGCGAGCCACAACTACTGAGCCTGCGTGCCACAACTACTGAAGCCCGGGCGCCTAGAGCCCATGCTCTGCAACAAGAGAAGACATCGCAATGAGAAGCCCGCTCACCACAATTCAAGATAGCCTGCATGCAGCAACAAAGACCCAACACAGTCAAAAATAAAACAAATAAATTTATAAAAAATAATGGTGTTACATCTGTACTATGAATACGATTGAACAGTGAGAAAAAAGAACTACAGGTATTTGTGTTAACATAAATTAATTTCACAAGCAGAATTTTTGGGAAGAAAAGAAACAGGTTGCTGAAGAATACATAGTATGATTCCTTTTATTTAAAAGGTAAGATGTATTCAAAAATAAACTGCATTGATTAGGATATACTACTAAAACTCTTTTATGCTAAGATGTTGGTACTTTTGGGAGTGAAGAGAGGGCATGAAATTTGGGAGAAGCGTATAGGAATTTTAATACATGGTTATATCATTCTAGTTGTTACACTGGGTTGTGGGCATATGTGTGCTTTCTATATTTATATTCACCTTTATTTTTGGATGCAAAAAGTATTTTATAATAGGAAATTTAAAATTATACTTTTAATAGAAAAGTTTGAGATAATCATAATAAATGCAGATTTAAAAAGACAAACTGATTTCTGCAATCAGATAGAAGCTAACAGATACGAAAGACAGATTAAAACGAAGCAGCATAAAGGTAATTAATGTCTCTGAAGAATGGAAAAATCACTCAAAGGTATATTAAAATAAAATTCCCCTGAAGTAAAAAAAATGGAATCTGTTAACAGCAAAAACACATAGTGGTCATAAGAAAATGTCATACGGTAATAGCAACATGGAACTATATTCTGCTCAAGATTTTAGATTTAAAGAAAAAAGAATTAATTCCTTGGGCACCCTGCAGAAAAAAAAAATCACCTTAAGAGTGAAAGAAAATCAAGCTGGCATTAGACTGCTCTATAGTCATATTCATTTTAAAAAGACAACGGGACAACATCTACAAAATTCAGAAGAAAAGAAAATTGTGACCAAAAGATGATTAAATCCAGAGGAGGTACTATTCATATTTTCAACATGAAGGAATCAGGATAGCACACATAAGCCCTTCCTCAAAAACTGCTTTGCCAAAAGTAAAAAATAAATTCGTATAATTAAGATATGAATTAAATAAAGAATTTGGTAATAAAGAAGCTATATGAAAACACTAATGGTTTGATCATGGCAGAGCAATAGCGTTCGCTCCAGCTGTGATCTAATTTGCATTGTTTTCCAAGGCCTCCTAGGGTAGACTGCAGGGCTCTGTGGGACTAATGTTGAGTCCTGGATGTCAGAATTTTGGGTGGGTTCAGAGGTCACCCCGAGGTGTGAGAACCACCAGTGAGTTTGGAGCTGTATGAGAGTGGAAGGTGTAGTCCAGGCATGTGATTTTTAGGACCCAGGCAGAGTTCCTGGATAACTTAAGTGGAAACACCTTTCATGGCTCACCAGTCTTCATTGCTAAGGCAACAGAATCCCTCCCATGGACAAGGAGAGGTGGTGGAGTTAACATGTGGTTGGCAGAGTTCTACTGAAAAGGAGATTCAGATTTTTATGTGAAGCCAATTTCCATTAAAACTTAACTGAGCTGTATAGTTGATATGCAATGAAATTAACATACCTAAAATGTACAGTTTGGTAAGTTTTCATATTTGTAAAGCCACGGATCCATTATCATAATAACAAACATCCAACACCAATATCTACCTTCTGACATGTCTCCCAGGACTCCCAGGCAATTACAATTGATTTACTTTTTTCCCCACTCAATTAGTGTTTTCTAGACTGTTAATATCATTGGCATCTTAATGTTTACTTTTGTATTTGTCCTTTTCTTTCATGATGCATAATTATTTTGAGAATCATTTAAGTTGCAGGTATGAATAGTTCATTTTCTTCCTGAAAAATAACAAAAGGGGTTTTCTGGTTTGTTTGCAGTTTGGCCACCACAAATAAGCTCGCTATGAACATGTGCATAGAATCCTTCATTTGAATACATGGTTTCATATTCTAAATTGAATGACTGTACCCTTACGCATTCCCGTCAACACTGTGGAAGCATTCCAGTTCCCCTATAGTCCTCACCAGTACTTGATTAGTACGGTCAGTAGTTAAAATGTTGCCTGTTTTAAAGTGTGTAGCGGTATCTCACCATAGTCTGATTGCATTTCCCTAATGATTCATAATGTTGAACATTTTTATTGTGCTCATTTGCCAGGTGTACGTCTTCTTTGATAAAATGCCTGTTCTTTTATTTATTAACTGAGAAGACAAATGTGTTGGAACTTCACTTTTCGTCAGTGACTTTCCTGGGTGGAATAAATGTTTCTGCTATTCACACACACACACACAAAAGACTAATGGTTTGAAATGAATCCATTTAATTACAGAACAAATACTAAACAGTTACATGAACTTTGGTTATATTTCAATGAGAATTACATTACACCTTGACAATATACCAATAAAAATAATATATAACTAACAAAAGGTGCAGGAGGAAGGAGGAGGTATGAGAGTGTTAGTGACTTCATTTCTTTCATAGGAAGGAGTGAATTTTTATCATGAGGTTAAAAAAATACTTGGTTCCATAGTGAAAGAATTTATATGATCGTTAAATTTAGTATGCTTTTTGGTGGGGGGTAAATTTTCTGAAGCAACCTATAAACAAAGCATTAAAGACTTAGTGAAGTACATATTTTCAATCTTGACAATCTAGAAATAATATAACCAAACAAAGCTGGGAGTTACACTAGCAGAGGAAAGTTCTTCCGCTATTCCACTGAGGCTCAGCAGTGCAGGCAGAGTAGATACTTCAGGAAACAGAAATATGAGTATTAGAGACATAAAGTTACCATGGTAATCAGCTAAAGAAATTAAATAACGGAAGTTCAGAGTAGTTCACACTGGGAAATGTGATCAGGCATGAGTGGAGTGAGTGCAAGATGATTACTTTTTATTTTAGACTCTCCTATATAGTTTGATTCCCCTTCCTCATGTTCAAGTATTACTTTAATTTTAAATAGTCAGTGAGCAGTCCCCCAAACAACAGAATACCTAAACCGTTCTCTCCTTTCAACCCTGTTCCTTAGTGGGCATTCCAAATATCTGCTTAAATATTTTAAAAAGTCGTATTAACCTTACTGTTAAAAAATTCATTGGCTTTAGTTTACTTCAACAGAATATGTATGCTAAAGTTCTTTACTAACTTGCTGCTCTGATCCCATCATTTTATAACTCAGGAAACTGAGTCCTGGGGAGGTCAGTGTCCAAGCCCAGGACACACTACAAGGCAATGGCAGACTTGGGGGAAAGTGATTATATCTATCAATGTGTTTGAACAAGTTTAGTTTGTAACTGTTATCAGAGCTGGTAGCATTATGGGTTGGCTGCTTTCTGAGAAGGTTCTGAAGGGGAAGTACCTGGTCACTGTCCCTCCCCCTTTTCCTGTCCCTCTTGTCAGCGTGCAGCTGCCTCCTGCCTGTAATCAACACTGAGCATCCCATATGACCCCTCTTGGGCTACTGGTGTGTCATTCATAGTGTGCAGAAACCAGGGCCTTCTGGAATCTGCAGCCACGAAAGAGTAAATGGGCCCCCGGAGGAACCAGTGAGAGGTGTGAGTACAAAAAAACCTTTGCAAACAAGAGCTAGCTGGCAGGGCAAAGAGGACAACACACAGAGTGAGAAAGACAGAGAGTGACAGATGCAGAAGGATGGGAAGGAGAGGCAAAGAGAGGGACGTTTTCTTGTTTCTCTTAGGGGTGACTTACGGGAAGAGTTCTTTGTACGGAGTGATTATACACCCCTTTATCGCTGCAGAATCGCCAAAGGTGGCAGAAGCAAGTAATGTGAAGCTTTCATGAGGGTAATGATGCCAATCCTATAGTTTGGCTGCCAACAACAATAAAAACATTCTGGCAACTTGAATACTCATAGTTGTTTCCCTCTGATGATATTCCAGAATGCTCAACGACTGGGGAATGAGAACATCAAGGAGGCAGACAAGCTGCCTAGACTTGGAAAGGATGCTTTGACTAAGTTATAAAACAAGCACTAAGAACTATGTAATGTCTGCAGAAGCAACTCAGAGTTGTATATACGTGTGTGTGTGTGTGTGTGTGGGTGAGAGGGGGGTTTGAACCTTTGTACATCCTATTAGCCAGGTAATTTGCCCTCCCTTGGAAGGTTAAGTTGTCCCCTGTAGACTCTTAAGTATCTGACAGCAGGGGCCATGTCTACTTTGCTTGTCCAGCGGGGTGTCTGGAACATCGAAGGCATTTAATAAGTATTTGTTAATTACCTCACTAAAGGTGATATGGCAACCTTTGGAAATCCAGCTTCCACCTTAGTTTGAAAAGATGATTCTGTGCCCTTCCCTTGCTCTTTGCTGCTCCTCTGGTAGCACATAAACGGAGGGTAAGTAGGTAAAAGGAATTTGGGGGATATTCTTTATGTCTCTCTAAATGCTGGCATATTTGGCAACAGAGAGAGGACAATTTAGGTGTTTCAGGAAAGTTTTTAAATTATGATATTTTAAAATGGACAAAAAGGTTACTGCGTGTCCTGTGGTGCATATCCTTTCAGGGTATCTTGGCCTTTCAGAGTCTTAGAGCTATTTTTCAACCCTGTAAGCAAAGCTAATGATGACGCAAGTAATTCTTGCCCTTAGAAATGGAAAGGAATTATATCTGGTAGAATGCAAATGATTATTGCCCTACAGATAGACCAGTCTTGCACCTATTTGTAAATTCTTTCCAGCATTCCTCATTGCCTATAGATGTGGTTCTTTGACTTCTCCTTTGAACAGGTTTAATATCGTACCCATTTAACCTATTAATGAGTTAAATAAAATAGTTGTCACATTAATTTAATATTTGTATGGAGTCATGACTTTACATTAAAAAATTATATTTTAGCATCTTAATATACCATTTTCACTTTAGTGCTGGGACTTATTCTGTCACACCTCTTCACGACTTTTTTCCTCTTCCCTTTGCCTTTTCTTGTAGGTGTAATGTATAGCACATTAGCTAAGAGTACTTGCTTTGGAGATAACTGACCTGACTTCAAATCTCTGCTTCTCTATCTCCTAGTAATCTTGGTTAAATTAATTAATCTCAAGCCTTGGTTTCCACGTATGTAGAACAGGAATGATATCAGCACCTACTTTATGGGTTGCTCTGAGACAATGAGATGATGCATGAAAAGTGATTATACATGGCTTGGCACATAGCAAGTGCACCACAGATGCTAGCTATTAACCCTCTTCTTTTTTGCCCTGTGGCGGGTGAACCAGGCTGTCAGCGATCCGTGTCTAGTAGGAGTGGGAGTGCTGAAGCAGGCAATTGGTCAAGTCACCAGGCAGCAATTCTCCTTGACCATAAGCTTCCCTTTCTATCCTTTCCCCAGGAAGCCCCAAGTCATTTATACTTTGTGTGGCAATTGCTAGTTGCCTATCCAAATCCATTCTTGCCTTTCACCTTATTAATAAAATGCCTGTATTACTGTGGGCCACAATGTACCAGCTGAAATACTATATTTCCCAGCCTCTCCTGCAGTGAAGTGTGGCTAATGCCCAAGGTCTTCTGGCCTCTGAGATGAGAGCATGAATTTGTTGGGAGGGACTTCCTGGGAGGTTCCTTGAAGGAGGGAGGAAAAGCTAGGGAAAAGACATTTTTGAGTCTTCCCTTTATCCATCCTATTGGCTAGAACATGGATTTGCTGGCTGAAGCTCCAGCAGCCATCTTGGACGCTGAGGTGACTTGCAAGAGATAAGCCATGTACCAGGTCAGTGCAGCAGGAAGATGCAAGAAGTCTGGGGCTCCACAAACTTTGTGGGGCTGTCACACTGTCTTAGGTTCCCTCAACCAGACTTCCTTTGCGTGGGATAGAAAAGCTCCTGTGTGCTTAAGTCAGTGTTAATTTGGGTTTTGTGTTAGTTACGTGGAGATGAACTGATAGATGCTGGGTGTCTTGTTCAGCCCAAGGGGCCTCTTAACCGTGAGTCATAACAGAACCATGTAGTTTGAGAACTCAGATCAATTTCTACCCTTTTGCTTTCAGCTGAGTTACCTGTGGGCTCCAAGGGAGCACACGGTAGTAGAGGACTTGTGTGGATGGGTGAAGAGTCTCCTCTTCTGTTTCCCCTTATACATATGAGTCATTTCTCCAGTGAGGCATTTTTTTTCCATCCATAAGCAATCTTCAGGGCTGTGAGTCTCCGGTGCAATTATGGTCATTAGAGAGATGTTAAATATCAGCATATGAATACAAAAATTGAATTTTGATTTGCCTCCTCTGGGCAGATATGGCAACAGTATTTAGTTGTATGATTACATAACTATGGTTATGGTTAGATTATATAATTATATATTTATATGATTATATTTGGTGGCTTTGCTTTTAGTAGAATCAATAATACCGTTAGACCCTTACCTATCACAATGCGTGTCCCATTTATTTTCTCATATCTATTCCGTAACACTGTGAGTGAGGTGTTAATATTATTTCTACTTTACAGATATGAAAACTGAAATTCAGTGTGATTAATTCTATCAAGGCTACTCCTGTTCCGCTGTACCAACTGGATGCTAAAGAAACGCTCGACTGAACTGAGATTTTTTAATGGCAAACGTCATTTACAAGTATACAACAAAGAGCGTCTGAAGTTAGACGCTCAATATATAAAAATGACCGACAAATTATATTCTTCATTCTGCTGATTTGGAAGTTATAAAAACAATACCAGTAAACTGGCTATTGGTCAAAACAATGTGAGGAGCCTTGCTGAAAAAAATTATGCATCTATAAAATAATTCTGACAAAGCAACATTTTAACAATTTAAATATGAAGGAAGTGGGATTATTTGGATTGCATTTTCCATCAAATATGTGAGTATAAAAACTGTCTCAACCAAATTTCAAATGTTTCATCTTCTCAAATGTGAAATTCAGCTAATTAGCCCATCCTTGGCTTTGAGAGCAATTAGTGACCTGAGAATATCTAGTGGTACGATCTCCAGGCAGCTCTACAGAGCTCTGAAGACAGCAGATGAGTAGATGGGATTGTTCCTCCAGGGTGAGGGCGGATAAAATGCCTATGTCACAAAGATGTAGCCGAGGCATCCTGAATTTTCTTTTCTCCAGGTGCCTTTTAAGAAGAATACCCAGTCTAAAAAAGCTGCCTATGAAAGAACAACATTTCTAAAAGTTCATCCAAGCAGTATTATGAATAGGTGGAAGTATGTGTAACAACCACAAACAGATCTAAAGAAGTGTTAGCTTGGGCAGAACTCCATTACGGAGTGGCTATAATTAGGAGCTTATAGAATAAACACACGGATGCAGCAGGGTTCTAATAAGAAACTAGGCCTGAATCAAACACATTTACTCTACTCTTAAAACTCACAGACTCTTAGCATCTGCCTCTTGATACGTGTTCTTCCTCCTTCTCCACACCACTTCCCTTCTTACAGGGATGGTTCAGTAACACTGGACGTTTCAAAACTTCTTCCACATCTGAAGCCCTCTGGCTTCAGAGGAATATCCATCCACAGAGCATCTTCCTTCCAAGATGATTCCAGACCACACATTGTCCCAGTTAAGCTTGCCACAGAAAATTTCATCCCCAGGCCGTTAGTGCCTTAACTGACTTGTTATCTCCCAGAAATGTTTCAGCAAGATCTGACTAAAAAGGGACATGGTGAAGTATTTCTGGAAGACCCTTCATCTCTTTCTGCCAGTTATCAATGACCTTAGTCCTCCTGCTAAGAAGTCCTAAGTTAAAGGTGAAGGATGCTTTTCCCTCTTTGTATTTCCTTCTCTCGATTTCGTTTTTTTTTTTTTTTTGGGGGGGGGGGGGCATGGTGGCTGCGTCGGGTCTTAGTGGTGGCACGCTGGATCTTCCTCGAGGGAAGCGAGATTTTTCATTGAGGCGCCGGCTCTTTGTTGGGGCGTGTGGGCTTCTCTCTAATTGTGGCATGTGGATTTTCTCTTTCTAGTTGTGTCACGTGGGCTCCAGGGCACGTGGGCTCTGTTGTTTTTGCGGCACGCAGGCTCTCTAGTTGAGGCACGCGAGCTCAGTAGTCGCAGCAGGTTTAGTTGCCCCACAGCATGCAGCATCTTAGTTCCCCGACCAGGGATCAAACCCGCATCCCCTGCATTGGAAGGCAGATTCTTTATCACTGGACCACCAAGGAAGTTCCCCTTCTCTTGATTTGTTTTACTCTATAACTTCACAAAGACACTGTGACAAAATAAGAAATATATTTGATCCCTGCCCCTGGTGCCCCGACACAGAGCTCCTAAATCCCCTGGAATTTCCTGGGTGATAGAAGCATCTTTTGTTCTAATGAGCTGACTCTTGTTGGGCTCCTGGATAACTTCAGGATGGAGGATGGTCACCAGAAAGATCAAGCCATGATTAGAAGCTTGGAGTGTTTAGTCCCATCCCCCATTGTCCAAGGATGGGAGAGGGGCTGGAGATTGGGTTAATAATAATCAATTGTGATCGTTCCTACATGAGGAAGCCTCCACAAAAGTCCCTCATCTCGGGGGTTCAGAGAGCTTCCCAGTTGGTGAATGCATGCACATGCCAGTAGCACACCCCAACTCCATGGAGACAGAAACTGTACTTGGGACCCTTCTAGACTTCACCCTATGTACTTCTTTATCTGGCTGTTCATCTGTACCCTTTATAATATCCTTTATGATAAACTGATAAATGCACATAGATGTTTCCTTAAGTTTTGCGAGCTGTTCTAGCAAATTACTGAAACTGAGTGGGTTTGTAGGAAACCCTGACTTAGTAGCCAAGTTGGACAGAAGTATGGGGACCCTGGGGACCCACCATTTGTGACTGGTGTCTGAAGCGAGGGCAGTCTTGTGAAGCTGAGCCCTTCAACCTGTGGAATCTGACACTAACTCCAAGTAATTAGTGTCAGAATTGAATTAAATTATATGACACCCAGTTGGTAACCAGAGAGTTGGAAAATTGGTTGGTATGGGGGGAGAAACCCCACACATTTGGTGTCATAAGAGTTGTGAGTAGAGAAACAGTTTTCCTTTAACACATATGCACAGTGATGATGCCTAGTCTTCTATCTTAACATGTGGGGACACTTGTTGGCTGAGATACTCAGATAATTTCTCAGTATTAATAGAGTTGACCTCATGTGTCCCCCTTGTTTCACAGGGTTTGTTTACAAAACAGACTCAGGCTCTCATTCAAGTCTTGAGGTCAGTTTGAGATAATGCAATTTAGAATATACAAATATTGGCACTGAGCTCCAGGAGAGTAATTAAAGGGTAGGTTGTCAGAAACTCGAGTGATTGTAACCATTTAGCCTGAAGACAGAAGACTTGGGGTTTATAGGTTTATAAGATGTGATGGAAGAAGTGAAAGCATAGAAGAGACCTCCAAGACCACAATCATAGTTCAATGACCTCATCGTACAAGAGAGGAAACTGAGATGCAGAAAAGTGATGTGACTTGTGAGTTTCAAGAAACCAAGGAGCAACCCAGTCAAGGCTAGAAGCTGAACTCACTGTCCCCCATCAGGAGGAAGATCCGAGTTGCTAGATCAGTCAGGATCCAGACTGTGCCTCACAGATTTGCTGAATGACACTTGCACGTCCTTTCCTTGTCCTGGCTTTACGCAGAATAATTCAACCACCTTCTTCATCACTAGCTGCTAGGCAGACCAGCTGAGGAATTCCCCTGCTGACTTATTAGTCTCTAGTGGGCTGTGTTCCATATCATTTTCAAGCAAAGGAGAGAAAAGATTCCTACTAGCTAGGAAGTTGTGTGAAACACAGAGGTTAAAACAACATCTACCCTGAATAATACATTTAAAAAGTCACCCAGAGCATGTTATTCAACCTGGCACCCAGATTTAAAGATTGCCAGATGGCCCAGCCTGGCCTCTGAGAAAGAAATGTCACATTGCGCTTCCCTTCTTTTTCCTGACTTGCACTGATAATACCACAAAGGAGTAGAGTAGAAAACCACAGAACTGCAGCATTCAATTATGCTAATAAATAAAGGTAAGCCACTCAGGCTGAACGCTCTCTCTATACCTGGATACAAAACACAGCATTTGTATATGTAATACCAAATTCCCTAAGCATTTCTAAGAAAGCCAGAAACCTCAGGAAGAGATCAAGAAAGGGGAGGGGTTTCAAATACTTCCCAGGGCAAGCCTTTTGGGACCCAACTATGCGAATGGCATGGTAAAGTGTAATCTACCAAATATACTATCTCACAAAGCCAGATGGACTTTTAATTCCAGCCCCAGTATCACTCTCAATTGTCCCTACGTTTGGTTTAACCGATCAGTTCAAAGATTAGGTATCAGGCGCAAAGTGCTCTGCTCTGTTGTACTACATGATGGGAGAGCATTACAAATACGACCAAGCAGAGGCCCTGGCCACTACAGGTTAGTGAAGGAGACAGACATATACACGGCCAAAAATAACAGCTAAGGCTGATGCAGGGCTTACCTATGTTTTGCACTATCTCAAGTGCCTAATATACTCATTTGTTTAATCACAATATCTCTACAAAGTAGGCTATATTTTTTATTCTATTTTGCTAATGTGGAAAAGGAAACTAGGTAATTTGCCAAGGGTCACTGTTATAGGTTGATTGTCTCTCCCCCCCTTAATTAATATGGCTGAAGTCCTAATCACCAGTACCTCTGAATGTGACCTTACGTGGAAATACAGTTGTTACAGATGTAATTAAGTCAGGTTGAAGTCATTGGAGTGGGGTGGGCCCCTAATCCAACATGACTGGTCTCCTTATCAAACAAGGGAGATTTGGACGCCAGCATGCACGCAGAGAGAACACCATGTGAAGATGTCGGCAGAGATCGGGTTGTTACAGCAGAAGCCAAGGAACGCCAAAGATTCCAGCACACCACCAGATGCTAGGAGAAAGGCATGGAACACATTCACCCTCATAACTGTCATAAGGAACCAACCCAGCCGACACCCTGATCTCAGTCTCCTAGCCTCCAGAACTGAGACAATAAATCCATGTTTAAACTACCCAGTGGTACTTTGTTACAGCAGCCTTAGCAAGCCAACAGAGTCACCAAGCCAATAAAAAATGAACAGAAACCCAAGCAGTCTGATGCCGGAGTCTGCATTCATAACCATTTCAACTGCCTACACTATTTAAAGCATTGAGCTAAACACCATACACTTCCCTACATATAAGGCAGAAAGAGAGCCACGTAAGGGATATATAAGCCAAGTCAGTTCAAAGAAAGATTTTGAGTAACTTAATACAAAACATTCATTCCATAAAGCATTTGTTGAGAACTTACAACTGTAGAGACTCAAAAAGTGTAAGGTGTGTCTCTATTTTCATGGAACTTAATAATCTAGTTGGATCTCTGAACAGCTAAATGAAAATGTACTGAATTAGGGAGGCTTGACATCACAAGTTTATAAAATCCAGAAGGTCACGCAGGAGGTATGAGGTTAACACTGGGGTAGGAGGAGATTCTGAGCAGAGAAAACAACGAGTATAACGTCACAAAATCACAAACTGGAGATGGCAAGGCAAGGAAGAGAAGGCCCAGATGTGGAATAAACCATGTAAGGCTGGATTAGTGCCACTAACGTCTAGAAAGCAGCCCTGGGCTAGAGCCTGCCGCCTCTGCTGCTAGCCCAGGCCATCCTCTTGTCACCACGCTGATTTCTTGTTTCTCATTCATATCCACTCTGGCTGCCTGACTCCTCAGATCTAATCCTCAGCTTCTATGACCATCTCACACCTGCCAGGCTTTCCACCCCCTGCTTCAAGGGCTTCTTGGCTTTGTCTCCAGCTTTTTTGGGGGGGAAACCATTTAGTTCTTTTCTCTGGTTCCACACACCTGGTCACTAGGGAGCTGGGACAGCCAAGTCTGCCTGGGTCAGGCAGTTAAGGGAGGGGAAGGGGCCAGGCCACTTGTCAGGATAAGGGGAGGGAGGTGAGTTGTTATGGGCTAATTGTGTACCTCCCCCGCCCCCCAAGTTCATACGTTAAGAGTCCTAACCCCCTAGCACCTCAGATGTGCTGTATTTGGAGAGAGGGGCCTTAAGGAGGTAATTAAGTTAAAATGAGGTCATTAGGGTGGGGCCTAATCCACACACAAACACAGACCCTAGTCCTGACAGAGACACACACACAGAGAGAAGTCCACGGGAAGACACAGGGACAAGACAGCTGTCTACAAGTTAAGGAGAGAGGTCCCAGAAGAAACCAACCCCGCTGACACCTTGATCTTGGACCTCTAGCCTCCAGAACTGTGAGACAATGAATTTCTGTTGTTGAAACCATTCAGTCTGTGGTACTTTGTTATGGCAGCCCAAGGAAACTAATATACAGGTGATATAGGAAAAGGAAAAGGACATATTTGTCAGTGAATCCTCTCTGCCTCTGGGGCGGCTCTGGTTCCTGGAAGAGAGTCAAGATCAAGAGACTGGGCCTTTCTGCATGCCAGCTGTGGAACAAAACCCCCAGCCAATTAAGGCTCTGGGAAGCGGGAGGCTCAAGAGAGATGGATCTTATCACCGTCCCCTCCTCTTACTATAAAGACTGAATCAGACTCACCTTTAGGACTGTTGTCACAATAAGGTTAAGTATGATTCCAAACACCTTGCCCATCTCCCCAACACACATACCCATTTTCTCAGAAGCTGTCATTTATCCCAGTTAGAGTTCAAGGCCTAAAATGCAAAGGGATTAAGAGGGTGAAATTCAGTGACACAAGAGTAACCCAGCTGATCAACCAACAAGGGAAAGTGAGCTATTTCTTCTTCCCTGTTTTGGCTGGAAAAGCAGGAGGCACTGGGTTCTGGAAGCAGCAGGAGTGTTCACAACAGAGACGAATGCGGTGTGTGCGCACGTGTGTGTGCACGTGTGTGTGTTTGGGAAGACGGCTATGGAGATGGCGCCTGGAGACACAGCAGTAAGATTTTTAAACATCCTGCCTAGCATTGGCCTTATCCACCTTCAACAGGGTCGTTGTGCAAGTATTTCTGTTTGCACTCACACCCACTCGCTGCTGAGCTTCCAAGGATTTATGAAGATTTCTCTTGTGACTTCATTATAAAGGTGCTTCCTTCCCAAGGGATCCATGCATCAAGGTACCGTGGTAGTGTGCTTCCTGCCTTTGGCCTTGCCACGAAAGCCCTTTCAAACAAACCGTGCACAGCTGCAACGCAGAGCATGCTGCCTCAAGCACACGAATTAAATTAAACATCATTCAGTAAGGATGAGAAACAGGCTGTCAAGGCATCAGGAGGAAAGTGAAAAATCCAATTTGTCCTGATCCTTCCTTGACATCATCTGCATATTTGGAGCTACTGGGATCTGCTCAGAGTGAAACATTTCTCCAGGAGAGGGGCTGTGTCTTATTCTTCCAGAACATCCCCTAGCACCAAGCCAGGGTCATAGTAGCACTCAGCAAATGCATATTGCAGAACTATTCACAGTGTCACCATAAAGCTGTTGTCTGGCAGGTGCAACCTCGTTCCAAAGTAACAAGCACCCATTTCTAGGTTTAATACGAAACGGTTTTTGTCACTGACTGCGATTTGCTAGTAACCTCTTGCCTGTTTCCTATAACTTTACTTTCACCTAAGTAAGTGTGTGGAACAATGCTGGCCTGCCGAGCGCATTAATGTACCCTTGTAAATAATGGGGCTTTGTGTTCAACTTGGAGTAAGAACAGCCAGTAGCATTTGGACAATGCTGCACGGCTTGCAAAAGGCTTTCACATGCTTTATCTTATTTAGAGCCAGGCGGGTATGTGTTTGAGCCTTGCGTTCATTTCACCTGAGCAGGACCTGCTCTTCCTGGGAATTTCTGGGCAATTCTTCCTCCCCTATTCTGATCCTGCAATGCTGGTGAGGCTGCCAATTACAGCCAGCTTCCCCCCACAGAAGCGGGCCTGGGACCCAGGCCAGGCAATCGCAGCACTCCCATTCCCCGGACAACAATGATGAGAAGGATAGGTAGCTAGACTAATCAAAGTCCTTTCCCGAGATTTTTTCAACGTAGACCTGGGGGAGAAGGTTACTTGTCTTCTGAGTCATGCATCTGAAAGGATGCTATTCAGGGGCTGCTGCTGGTCTTCCCCTCCACATGTAGATGGACTGTCTATGGTAGGAGCATAAATCCAACATAGAGAGAAGGAAGCAGAGGTAAAGTGGGGGAGGAGAGAGAGAGGGAGAGAGGGAGGGGGAAAGGGAGGAAGGGAGATAGAAAATGGTTTCTGGAATGTGTTACATAGAGAGAGGGAGAGGGAGAGGGAGAGGGAGGGAGGGGGAGAGAGAGGGAGGGGGAGAGAGAGAGAGAGAACGAACCTCATTTGGATGGCTAACCACTTCCCCTCTGGACTCTGTGGTTATGTGAGGCAATAAATTCTTTTTTCTCTTAAGCCAATGTGAGTTATACTTCTGTGATTTGCAACCTAAAGCCTAACAGATTTTACAAAATTAGTCTTATCTTTGAAGCTGAAGAAACCAAACTGTTTTCCTATTGCTCACAAATATTCTCTTCCCCTTCCTGTGACCCATTCCCATCAGGCTTGGTCATGTGAGTTGCTTTAGTCAATAAAATAAGCCATAGCCATGGACATGGGAGCAAAAAAATAAATATTTTGTTGTTGTTAGGCCCCAGAAGTTGGAGTTTTTTGTTACTGTAACAGAACCTTGAGGAAAAAGCCTTGCCTATCCTGACAGATACACCTACATTAATGCTACAGCCCATATATCAACCTAGGCTGTTTGATTCCAAATTCTACAGTCCTTATTTACACTATGCCAGGCTGCTTGTGGTAAATCTAAGCTCTCTAAGTTTTCCAAAGTATCGCTGAAAAATAAAAACCATAACACAACACAACAAAACAAAACAAACCAGTCTCATGGAAAACCATAGGTAGTGCCAGGATGACTGATATAAACAATGACCAAGCTAATAACAAGAACAGCTAATATTAACGTCCACTAAAAGGGAGCCTTAATGAGAGCAGAGACCTAGGATATCGTGTTAAATCCTCAAAAGTTAGCACAGTGCCTGGCACGCTGTGACGCTCAATAAATATCTGTTCGACGTTAAAGGGAAGAGTTCCGTTTGCAGACTCCATGCTGAATGGTTTACACACTCTCATCGTATTCATTTACTCGACAGAAATGTACTGTGCACCTCCTATGTGCCAAGCACAGTTGTGACCACTGTGGACAATGGAGACAACACAGACCAGGTCTCTGCTCTCACACCCCTTCTATTCTACAGTGCGGTTGCTTATGTCAGCGTTATTGACGTCTGGAGCCAGATAATTTTTTGTTGGGGGCTTCTGTCTGGAGCATTGGAGGTGCTTAGCAGCATCCCTATCCTCTACCCCTTTCTCCCAATATGACAACCCCAAAACGTCTCTAGACACTGATAAATGTCCCCAGGGTGGCCAGATCAGCCCAGACTGAGAAACACTGGGCTAGTGGTAGGAGACAGACAAGCGGGCTATTGATTTGAAATATCTTAGGGTATAAAAGTGCCATTAGTGAACATAAAGCGGGTAAAGGAATAACGAATGGTCCAAAGAAAGGTGCTTCTTCACTGAGTGACCAGGGAAGACCTTGGTTCTACGTTAACGTTTGAGGAGAACTGTGGAATGAGTGCCAGCCCTGTGGCCGCTTGGGGGAAGGATTTTCCTGTAAGAGGGAACAGTGAGAGCAAAGACCAGGAGGAATAGGAAGTGTGCCTATTCCTTCAGAGAAGAGCAATAAAGGCAGAAAGGCTGGGGCAGAGTGAGTGAGGGGAAGTGTGGTAGGAAACGTGGTTGGGGAGGGGGGTGGGGGGAGGCCAGTGGGAAGGACTCTGGACTCAACTCAGGCTAGTCTGGGGAGCCTCTGGAAGGTTTGAGCAGAGGAGTGCCAGGTTCTGACATATCCTTTTAAAGAATTACTCAGGCCTCAACGTGCAAAACAGAACAAAAGGGACACGGATAGCAGCAAGAAGACTAGTTAGGAGGCTAATCTGCTCTTCTGGGTAAGAGACGGCTTTGCCTGGAGGGGAGCGGGGAACAGTGGGTGGATTCAGGATATACTTTGAAGGAAGAGCTTGCTAGATCTGATGTGTTGCATACGGAGAAAGAGAGAAAGGAACAGATAATCAGATGTACTATTATTAATATCCTCATTGTACAAATGAGGAAACCAAAGTGCAGAGAGTTGAAGCAGCCTGTGCAAGACCATAGCTAAGTGGATGGTAGAGCCAGCCTTTCCCCCAGACAGACACTGATATCAGAGCCTACCCACTTTTTTTTTTTTTTTTTTGCTGTCTGCTTGGAGTTTATTTTCTACTTGGTGCAAGGCACAAGGTTATGGGCTGTCAGTAAGGCTCTCATGTGGCTTGGATAGTAAAGAATGGGGTCTTCTCAACTTCCTTTTTGGTGTTTTACTGTTTTGATATTAAAGAACCCAACTGCTTCCATTGGCTGCAGTCTGCTTAGTCTGGGGCAGGGGAAGGAGGGGCGGGGCTCTGAGAAGCCTAGCGCCTCGGAAGGAAGCCTGGCAGCTGGCGGTGGCCCTTCAGGACGGGGGCCTGCCGGGGGTTTTGTCAGGCTGGCTGCCAGGCTGCTACTTGCCCACGGCTTCCCGAGCCAGGTCACAGGTGATCACTGCCGGTGGAGGCCTGGGCAGATTCTGAGTGCTGGCGAGACTCCAACACTGTGGCCACGAATGGGAGAGCGGACTTCCCGAAAAAGCAGCCAGCCCACCAGTGTCTAGGGTGGGCTTTGGGGAGACGGGGTGGAAGGGAAGGGCTTCCGCAGGAGCTGCGAACTGGAAGTGGAGCCCAGGCGGCGCCGGCAGTAGTCGTGGGTGGCCACGAGCGAGCTGCGGGAGGGGATGGCTGCCGCGCTTGTCCTCGTGGGTTGGTGGAAACCTCGGGGGCGACCCCTCGCGGGCCTCGGCGTTGGGGACGGGGGCGCTAGGCCACGGGGCCCATCTGCGCAGGAAACCGCGGGCGGCCGCTCCACGACCCAGAGGCACGGGGCCCAGAGCCTACACTCGTGATCTCTATTTTATATGCCAATCACAGGACTGGCAGTGGAGGTGGGGGAGTTGGGGAAAGCAAACTGAGGAGCTCCGGTTACCCATTTTCTTCCGACATAGCACCCTGTCACCCTCTTTCAGGGTCCAGGACATCCCAGACGTACCCCTATAGTCATCATACAGAAACAAGCACACAAGACAGTGGCAGACCTGACCCTTCTCATTACTAGCTCTTGTTAGATCCATGCAAAAATAATGGATATTTAATTCTTACAAGAAGACAGCTTAAAAGATTCAAAATTACAAAGAAAACTTTTTGAAATATATTTACACCCAATATCATTCACAACAAAGCTCACCTTAAGGTTATATATATATATAAGGTGCCAGTAAAAAGCATCTAGATTTGTAAGACATTTAAACAGCTTATTATCTGAGATACGGAGACAAACTTTTACAATTTTTTTTTTTGAACAACTGTTTAAAGGAATACATTACTCAACCCAGTTCTGCATAAAATTTCTCCAAGCTTTATATGCCATTTCTGAGGTTCCTTACAGAATAACAAATGATCAAAGCCACACATCAATGAGAAATACTGGTTCTTCCGGCTGTGGTAAAAACGACTGAAATAATACATGGAAACAATATAGCAAAGAAGTAAAATGCATTCATCTATTAGCAAATATTATTGACAACTCAGAGAAAACATTGTTGATTTTAAGAAACAATTCAGAAAAAATATACTATGTGGAAGCTTTGCTACGTTTGTATTAAATACAGATGTTCCTAACGTAAGTTATGTTAAAATCTAGATTCTGTTTCAAAAACAGGTACCAGAACAACTGTTTTTCTGAGAACCCACTAAAGAAACCATGTACTGAAGAAGATTCATGATCGTTAATAATATCAATGTATGGGAAAACTGTGTACATGTAACCACTGATGGAGCAGTTATTTTGGTGCCAATTTCTAAAAAATTCACATAAAGAGAATGTTTCAGAGATAGCTCCACACGTGAAATTCCTTCACGGCATCATATATCAGTAAGTTATTAAAGACGAAAAGTTTAAGTAAGAAGTCCACATGGGCTATGGGATGTCATCGATGTGAATAATTTTATGTTTTTTAAGAAAGCCTTTACGAGACAGTACACTGTTTATAGTACTTCGTAATAACATAGGGATGTCCTGGGAAATTTTTACAGCAATGAGCCTTTGCTGGCTATTTCATAGCAAAGTATTTGTAAGAGCTGCTCCACTTGCAAATGAATCATGGAATTTTCTTGTTAAAGACAAGAGCTGTAATTTGCTGAAATTTTCTATGATGACATGTAGCTGTCAGAATTATTCTACCAGCAGGCACTTTTGAAAAAATAAACTTAATTTGCCCTTTCAAAGATGACTTTTAGTAATGAATGAGGGAGGAACAAGTTTTCAAGAGAAACTCATGCTATGGAAAGAACATTTTGAAAATTGTTGTTTTGGGATATTTCATGGCTTCATGATTTCATTTCTGAAAATGACATAAGAAGTCTCAGATTGGAAAAATTTTTTAAACTTGGAAGTATGATTTTCTAATTTGCTTAAAAATCTTCCAAAAGAAGAATTTTAATAATTTTAAACCTATTTCTTAAAAATGTAACACCTTCTGATTAGTTTGTAAGACTTTTTGATTGACTATCAGAGAAAAGAGATATGTATTAACTAAATTTTATTTGCGTTGCATAATGGTAGATGGGTTAAAAATTGAGTATTGTGATTTATTTAGCTCAAATTATTTTGCCCTTCTTCCATTTTAATTTACATGTATTTGTACGTTTTCCACCCAGCAGCAACAGCCCTAAATATATTTAATACAGAACCAGACTAGGCTTCTCAGAGCCCCGCCCCTCCTTCCCCTCCCCCAGACTAAGCAGTCTGCAGCCAATGGAAGCAGTTGGGTTTTTTTAATTATCAAAACAGCAAAACACCAAAAAGGAAGTTGAGAAGACCCCACTCTACTATCCAAGCCACATGAGAGCCTTACTGACACCCCATAACCCTGTGCCTTGCACCAAGTGGAAAATAAACTCCAAGCAGGCAGCAAAAAAAAAAAAAAATAAAAGTGTGTAGGCTCTGATATCAGTGTCTGTCTGGGGGAAAGGCTGGCTCTACCATCTACTTAGCTATGGTCTTGCACAGGCTGCTTCAACTCTCTTCAACACAACTACCATTTGCGTTGCATAATGGTAGATGGGTTAAAAATTGAGTATTGTGATTTATTTAGCTCAAATTATTTTGCCCTTCTTCCATTTTAATTTACATGTATTTGTATGTTTTCCACCCAGCAGCAACAGCCCTAAATATACTTAATACAGAACCAGACTTTTAAATCACATTATCACCAAATATTAAATCGATATTTAAAATCACACAACTCTATAAGTTTTTGTGTGCTATTAGTGAAATACATGTTTTAAAATATCATTGATTTTCACCCTTGTCTCATCTTTTCCTCCCTTTTCATGCATTTTATTCCCAGTTCTTATATTACTGCACGAACTAAGACTTCCAGTACAAAAGTGAACAGAACTTTTGTTTTTTAAAAAGCATGTTTACTGAATGCTTGTTGAATAATTTAAATACAATGAAACACACTCATTTTAAGTGTATATAGTTTAATATGTTTTAATAAATATGTGTACCCAAGTAACTACCACCACAATCAAGATATAGAAAATATCCAGCACCCCCGATTTCCTTCACGGTCAATCCTGACCCCTCCTTCACCCCACTCGCCACCACCTACCCTCAGGCAACCACTGCTGTGCTTTTCTCTATTAGATTAGTTCTGCCTACTTCAGTATTTCATATGAATAAATTAATATGCTCTTTTGTATCCGGCTTCTTTTACTCAGCATAGTATTTTTGAGATTCATCCATATTGTTATGTATAAAAGGAGTTTATCAATTTGTATTACTTAATAGCATTCCATTGTTTGGATGTACTATTACAACCGGCTTGTCCTTTCATCTGCTGATGGACATTTGGGTTGCTTCTAGCTTTTCATATACAAATCTCTGTGGAAACATACATTCCACAAAGAAATTCCTTACTTCATTTAGGTAACCACCAAGGAGTGGAACTGCTGGGTCACAGGGGGAGTGCATTTTTAACTTTAAGAGAAACTGCCCAATTATTCTCGAAAGTTCTTATGTCATTTTACGTTACCACCAACGATGTATGCAGGTCCAACTGGCTTTGTCGTCAGTCTTTTAAACTTTAGCTATGTGCGGGTGTATAGTGGGATCTCATCATTTTAACTTTGGAGTATGTTTATAATGTACATAATACATGAATACAATAGTACATACATAGTTTTCAAAATAAACTTATCTACATGTAAATATATGTTGATGGGATAGCTAAAAATGTACACCAATCAGGATACACAAGCAGAGCTTTGCACATACATAACCACCGTTAAGGACCAGGTCCCTGCCTTAAGTACTAGCCACTCCAACAAACAGGAAGTTGCTTTTTCAAATACTACATTATGGTGGTTTTGAGGTTAAAAATGTTTTATTTTTTAAAAGAATCTCAGGAGGGGAGAGAACAATATCCTGCTTTCAGTTCCAAGTTCGATACCTGTCAGCAGAGGCTGCCTGTTTGCTGGGGCAGAGGGGAGACTGTGCTGCGTGTTTTTGCTCCAGTTTCACGTACCCTGTGGTGCTGGCTTTAGTTTCCCCCGTGATCGAAGTTCATTTCCACAGAGGGTGACCCTAAAGAAAAACACGTTTCCCCTTCCAGCACTGCCCCAGGAGGTGGCTGGGCCCCAGCAGTTTCTTGGGCACTTTACTTGCCGTCCACACTAAAGTTTAGGGACACTCATCTGTCATTTCATGGCTTGTTGGCAGAAAAGCAGCAGTGCAAATACCAAGAAGCCTCAGCGCTAAGTCCGTTTCAAGCAGGTCAGATGCCCAGTAATACGCGCAGTGTGACAGTTTAATCAGAGAATCGTGCGGTATTACTGCTTCTGCCTGAGAGGAGCAGACTTTTTTTTCTTTTCAAGAAAGCTCTTTTCAGATGGCTATTAGGTTGTTGAATGAGGAGCAGCACAAAAGCAATGGCGGCTCCTTGTGGTCTTTCAGATCATTAAAAGGTAACCCAGGTGGCAAAAACAGTTATCATTTCCTCAGCTGCAGCAGATGAAAAGAGCAAGATTGGACACCAATCTGAGGCTACACGATGGCCAAACCATCAGCCAGAGCGAAAGAGGATTCATCAATCCTGCGGAAAATGAGGAATCAAAGTGATTACTTAGCATCGTGTGTGGAACCCAACCTGCTGATGTGACTGAATTTTTTCCTCTTCAGGTGTTGCTCTGGTCTTCCAAGGGTCTCACACTGCTAAACACCGATACTGTTTTTTTTCCCTCTCTTGTGGGACTTCCTATAGGGTGAAACTCTTGAGCTACCTGGAACTGGCTGGGGAAAGTAAAGTTGGGGTGGGGATGGGAGTGTCAAGCAAATTCACAGCTAGAGCTGAAGGGAGTTAGTTCTAAGACATCAAGACATTGTTGGCAACCACTAGGAATCAACCATCTGAATGCTTGTTAGTTTCACTCCCCAGGAGAGTTCAAATGACACCTTTCTTATTTGGACAAATTTAAGTTACAGTCTGTACCACCTTCCCTGCTCTGCTTGCCAAGAAAACGTGTAGCCTAAATCACAATTCCCCTAAAATGTGTAGCTGCCACCGCAGAAAAATGCTTCAGGTCAACAAACACTTTCTGCAAACATGCTGCTTCTCTCTTCTCATGGCCAGAATCAAACTGGCCCTGAAATGGGGGCCAATAGCAGTTCTGCACCATGGGGGCTGCTAGGAAGGAAGAGAGGGGCAAGAAGGTGAGTGGCTGTGAGCTGAGACTCTTGTCTTAAGGAAAGTAGACTTCAGAAGCTGCAAAGTGAGCTAAGGAGCTGCGTGGGTTATGGTTTAGATAGGAAGACACGTCAATGTTGGAAATAAGGACAGTTTCCCACAGCAGAAGAAAGGCAACTGTAGATGTGGACAAAGGCCTTACTTATCTAGGCCCCTGCTGGAATTTGAAGGAATCGGACATCAGCTTCAGAAGGTTTTCTTTTAGCCTCCAGACCCTTCTTTAAATAAAAGTTGATCCAGAAACCCAGTAAGTAAAACAGATAAAAGGGGTATTGCTCTCCTAACCATCAGGGAAATGCAGGTCAAAATCACCATGAGACATCACCTTAAATAGGATGGCTTTTCACAAGTAATAGCAAAAAAATAAGTTGGTGAGGATGTGGAAAAATTGGAACCCTCCTTATACATTGTTGGTGGGAATATAAAATGGTGCAGCCACTATGGAAAACTGGAGTTCCCACAAAAAATTAAAAATAGAACTACCGTAGGATCTATGAATTTCAATTCTGAGTGTATATCCACAAGAAGTGAAATCAGGACCTTGAAGATATATCTGCACTTGTGCTCACTGCTGCGTTATTCACAATAGAAAATGTGGTATATGCATACAATGGAATATTATCCAGCCTTAAAAAAAGAAGGAAATCCTGCCATTTGCTACAACATAAATGAACCTACAGGACATAATGCTAAGTGAAATAAGTCAATCACAGAAGGAAGAATACTGTATGACTCCCCTTACATGAAGTATGTAAAACAGTCCAACTCATTGAAGCAGAAAATAGAACAGCGTTGCTAGGGGAGGGAGAAATGGAGAATTGTTTTCCAATGGGTATAAAGTTTCTGTTATACAAGATGAGTAAGCTCTAGAGACCTACTGTACAACACAGCACCTATACTTAACAAGGCAGCACTGTGTACTTTAAAATATGTTCAGAGGACAGATCTCATGTAAAGTGTTATCAAAAAAAAAACAAAAACAGAAGAACACAAGGAAATTTTTGCAGGTGATGGATATGTTTAGTAACTTGGTTCTAGTGATGGTATCATGGATCATGCATACATCAAATTCTTCAAGATGTATATACATTTCAAGTGTGTGTGCAATTTTAAAATATCAAGTATGCTTCAATCAAGCAAAAAAGGGGGGGGGTGTTAAAGGAAACAAAACCACTGTCTCAAAAAGATATCTGGGACTTCCCTGGTGGCGCAGTGGTTGAGAGTCCGCCTGCCGATGCAGGGGACACGGGTTCGTGCCCCGGTCCGGGAAGATCCCACATGCCGCGGAGTGGCTGGGCCCGTGAGCCATGGCCGCTGAGCCTGCGTGTCCAGAGCCTGTGCTCTGCAACGGGAGAGGCCACACAGTGAGGGGCCCGTGTACCGCAAAAAAAAAAAAAAAAAAAAAAAAAAGAAGATATCTGCATTTCCACGTTCACTGAAGCATTATCTACAATAGCCAAAAAACGAAACAAGCTAAGTGACCATCAATGGATGACTATATAACGAAGTTGTGATCTATCTACCTATCTATCTATAAATAATGGAATATTATTCAGCCATAAGAAATGAGGAAATCCTACCGTTTGTGACAGCAAGGATGGACCTTGAAGGCATTATGCCTCAGACAGAGAAAGACAAATACTGTATGATCTCACTTATATGTAGAATCTTAAAAAAAAACCCAAACAACAAGAACAACCCCACCAAACTCATAGAAAAAGAGATCAGATTTGTGGTTACTAGAGGTGGGGGGCTGGTGGAGGAATTGGAAGAAGGTGGTCAAAAGGTCAAACTTCCAGTTATAAGATAAATAAGTACTAAGGATGTAATATACAACATGATGACTACAATTAATACCGTGGTATGATATATAGGAAAGTTGTTGAGAGTAAATTGTTAGAGTCCTCATCACAAGGAGAAATCTTCCTTTTCTTTTTATTGTATCTATATTAGATGATGAATGTTAACTAACCTCTTGTGGTAATCATTTCACAATATATGTAAATCAAACCATCATGTTGTACACATTATTCTTATACAGTGATGTATGGCAACTATTTCTCAATAAAACTGGAAAAAGAAGAAAACTGAGGTTAAAAATGAAAGCAAACTTTTTAAAAAGTGAAAGGAAAAAAAAAAAACAGTCAAGTTGTTTTTAACCAAGTCTCAATGGAGTGCAGAATACATTTGTTATTAAGCTTTTAGTCTTTCTGGCTATTTACTAAATTAGATGTAATAACGTTTATCCATCATTGTAAAAAGAGGGTGTTGCTCTCACTTTAGGAGGCTTGGGGCAGGTGGGCTCACTGCTGCTGTTCAAGCTCCCTTCTCTCTCTAATTCAGCCTCTGAAGGGTCTCCTTGATGCATCCTTCAAAAACACTGTGGGAAATACATTTTAGGGGCTGTTTCATCCCTGATGTTACAAAATTCCAATGGTTCTCAACCACGACTGACAGTTTCTCATTATATATGTGTGGTTATTATGTCATGAGCTCCATGAGGACAGGAACCATGTCTATCTTGTCAGCCATTACAGTGGCTAGCATAAGACCTGATACACACTAGGTAATCAACTAAAACAAAATTTTTTTTTAATGAATTAGGGCTATGTTAGACCAGGCGTCACCACTACTACCCACAGGCCGATCTGGCCCATGACCTCTTTTTGCATGGCCTGCAAGCTAAGAATGGTTTTTAGATTTTTAAAAGATTAGGAAAAATAAAGAGAAGAATGATATAACTTGACACATGAAAATTAAATAAAATTACATTAAATAAAATTACATTACAGTATTCATCAATAGTTTTCTTGAAACATTAAAAAAGTAAAAAGGACTAATAAGGAAATTTCAAAATGCAATTTAAACACACACGCTTGAAAAACGTGCTCTGCCTGGCCCCATGCTTCCCACTGTGCCTGGCACTCCTCTTCTATGATATCTGCTCAGTTGATTTGTACAGAGACATGGATGAAATGAGACACCATGATGATAGTGCTAATAACCATGACGGTGATAACAATAGCTAGAGCACGTCAGGCAGTGTACTAATGCTTATATTGATTTTCTCACTCAATTCTCTTAATATCTTCACAAGGGACTAGTACTACCTATAATTTTATAGCTGAAGAAAATGAAGTAGAGCAAGATCAGGTAATTTGGGATGGTAGGCAGAATGGCCTTTCAGAAGTGTCTACAGCCTACTCCCTGAACACTTGGGAACATGTTACTTTACATGGCCAAAGGACTTTGTAAATGTGGCTAAATTAAGGGTCTTGAGATGGAGAGATGATCGTGGATTATCCTAGTGGGCCAATATAATTGCAAGGATCTTTATATGACAGAAGCAGAAGGGTCAGAGTCACAGAAGAAGTGATGATTCAGAAGTAAGAGTGATGCAGCCACCAGCCAAGTAATGTGGGCAGCCTCTAAAAGGCTGGAAAAGGCAGAGAATGGATTCTCCCTTAGAACCCCCAGAAAGGACACAGTTGTGTTAACACCTTGATTTTACTCCATAAAACCCATTTCAGATTTCTGACTTCCAGAATTGTAAGGTAATAAATATGTACTGTTTTAAGCCACTGAGTGTGTGTTAATTTGTTACAGCAGCAATTAGGAAACTAATACACATGTCAAGGTGACATGGCCATTAGGCCATGGATCAAGGATAAAACCCCCACACTGTGTGATTCCAGAACCTGCATCATCAATTCTAATCCTGGCAAAGGTGTTTAGTGCCTCCCCTACTGGAAAGAGAGTACTGAGTGAGATGAAGAGGCATCAATATTCTCTCCCAAGTCACCTTCTTGCCTCATCCATCACCAATCCAGCTACAAGAAGGGTTATTTCCTAGGTGGGGTTTTGTGGCAAATGGGGTGGCATTCCACGTGGACTACTTTAAACTGCTCCTCTGTTAAGTGTGTTTCTAGGTGATTTTGCCAATGGAGGAAGGTTTCCTTCTTACATGGAAGACCTAACTGCCTGTTTAAGTGCTTCACAATAGATTTCCTTTTTTTTTTTTTTTAATTTATTTTTGGCTGTGATGGGTCTTCATTGCTGCGTGCAGGCTTTCTCTAGTTGCAGTGAGCCGGGGCTACTCTTCGTTGCAGTGAATAGGCTTCTTATTGCAGTGGCTTCTCTTGTTGCAGAGCACGGGCTCTAGGAGCACAGGCTTCAGTAGTTGTGGCCCGCGGGCTCAGTAGTTGTGCCTCATGGGCTCTAGAGCACAGGCTCAGTAGTTGTGACACACGGGCTTAGTTGCTCTGTGGCATGTGGGATCTTCCCGGACCAAGAATCGAACCCGTGTCCGCTGCACTGGCAGGTGGATTTTTAACCACTGAGCCACCAGGGAAGTCACCACAATAGATTTCTTCAGAAGAAAAGATGTTTTTCCTCCTGGCTCCTGTATGAACTATCTACGGGGCTAAGTGCTCCAGCTTCTAGACAAGCACATTCGTCTCTTCACCTCCAAAGACACCACTAGTCACTGCTTACCTGGATGCTGAAGAAGGAGGTGGCACTGAAGGATTGGGTCTCATGAGCCATGTCCCATCCTCATGACCTAACTTCTCCAAGGTTCTTCCTCATCTGTAACGTGGAGATGATATTATCTGCTCCAAGCACCTCAGAAACTCTTCCTGAAGAACTATGAGTTTATAGATGAGGAAATGCAACCTAAATTCTAAAACTTCAACTATGCAAAATGTGTATTATTTCCTTAACAGATTAGCTATTGCCACATTTTAACTTTATTGTCAGTTCAAAAACAAAGAAGTGTTGATGGGCTGGATGGAATTTTGTGACTCAGGCTTTTGGTGTCTGTGGGAGAGTGACAATGGAGAAGTTAGCTATCGGAGACACTAAAGAAATTAGAGAAAAATACTAGCTCAAAGGATAAACTCACATTAGAAAACTTCAAAGTATACAGTCTTTCTAGTGTTCAAGATTAAAAATTAGAAGTACCTTTCCAACAAATGGCCTTCAAAGCATTTGTGAAGAGATTATCAACATATTTAAGGTGAGGAATCCCATAAAAATCCAAGGGTTTTTTAAAAATCTCATTGTTGGCTGTAAGAGGTGAAAAAGGAGAAGAAGAGCATTTCATTTCTCTTCATCCTTAAGGATTCAAGTCAAATTGCAACTCTTCTCTGATGGTTCCGTAACCAGCCCAGCTGATGGGAATTGTTCCTTGCGGTGATATTTCTCGTCTCTGCCATTCAGATGCACTTGGCATTCACTGTCCTATGGTAAGAATCTCACTTGTGTGAAATCCAACTGGATGACAAACTACTTGAGGGGAGAAATCACATCTTATATGTACTTTGTGTCCTCACAGACCTTAGAATAGTACAAAGCACATCAGATCAGATGATGGACTGAGTTTCTAGAAAATTGTTGCCCACCCCTAAAGCACACATAACAAATTTACCCTGTGGCCTTGCCTGTGCTTTTAGTATCATCCCATTTGCTCCACCAATTCAACCCTCTTCCTTGATTTACTATTGTATCTTTATTCTCCATCAGCTTCCTGTCTATAGATCAAAGCTAGGATCCTGCATCTTGATTTTGTAGTACTTGCTGTGGCATGCCATAAAGATCCTTCAGGACCAAGGCATCATTCTCCCAGCTGCTGAAAATGTTGGCAGATGATGCCTCTCAGCTGAATTGTGGTCTACGAACTTCCCTCGGCCCAAGAGAGCCACCGTACCCAAAGTTACACTCCTTCCTGAGAAAGTGTATATTTAAAAATGTGAAATATAAAGGCCCTTGCCTCAGGTGGTTCAACTCTAATGGGTTTCCCCAGCTCAAGAATTCCCTGTGGGATTGCCTGAGCCCTTTATTCCAACTACCTTTCAGCTGAACCCCTCTACCCAATTCTATCTTATTTCCTTCATAGGTCAGGTTCCTGAGAGCCTTCTGCAATAAACTTCCTGCATGCAAATCTGTGCGTTAGAGTCTGTTTCCTAGGGAACCTGTTCTATGTCAGACCTTACACATAAATAAGGGAAAGATAAACAATGCCCAGAGCAAGAGGGATTGGGGAGGGCTGCCTCACCTAACATCAAACCAGTCTGACCTGGCCATGGCTGCCAATACCTGGCAGGGAACACAGCCACCAGCCTGGCCATCACATGCCAGAAAAGTGATGTATGGCCACCTGTGTCCTCTTCATCAGTGCTACCCACTAGAACTTTCTTTGATGAGGGACATATTCTGTATTTTCACTGTTCAATATGACAGCCACTAGCTACTTGTGGCTACTGAGCACTTAAAAGGCAGCTCGTGCTACTAAGAAATTTAATTTGGACGAAGTGAGAGAGTGGCATGGACATATATACACTACCAAATGTAAAACAGATAGCTAGTGGGAAGCAGCTGCATAGCACAGGGAGATCAGCTCGGTGCTTTGTGTCCACCTAGAGGGTGGGGATAGGGAGGGTGGGAGGGAGGGAGACGCAAGAGGGAGGAGATATGGGAATATGTGTATACATATAGCTGATTCACTTTGTTATACAGCAGAAAGTAACACAACGTTGTAAAGCAATTATATTACAATAAAGATATTTTAAAAATTAGTTTATATTTACATGTAAAGAGCCACACGTCTAGTGGCTACCGTACTGGACAGAGCAGCCCTAGATTATGAATCCAGCAGGTCTAGAAAGGCAGCGTCACAATAGCTCCAATTCCACCTGCCTTTACTTCCACCACCCATGACGTAGAAATACTTGGTCTGACTCCTTAGAAGTCTTCCTAATGAAGCATATAGAGGAACTGTGTGCTAGTAAAGTCTAATTGTTAAGTGGTCCAATAATTATTATGAACACTGTTAAATCTAAGAGCCAGAGAGCTTTGTTGTAAGTTTAAATTGACTACAACACATAAATCTATTCATGATTGCTTACCCTCATAGTCTTTTAATCTCCTGGCCCTTCAAGGAATTTATCATCTATATGGAGACACATGACATGCGTTCGTGCACAATTTTAAGTTAAGAAACAGCCTCCCCTTGACTATATATATATGTATATGTATAATATATGTATAAATTGGATTAATGCCTTTTTTCCCCATTTGGTCTGTATGATCTGAGGGCTTCAGCTTTATGTTTCATAATAAGAAAAGAAAAAAACAGCAAGAGATAGCTGCCCTTTAGAGGTGGGCAGGCTCATGGGTTGGGAACCCACGGGAGATCTTTAGTTCTGCCCTGTTCCTTGGACAAGAATGATCTCTTGTTACTAACCCAGAAATGTCAGATGTGGCCCAGGGTGAAAGCATATGGCTGTACCTGGGCAGGTTCATGACCATCCTGCAAAAAATGACTAAATGTGCATGCCCTGCAGACAAGGAGTCATTCGCATCATCTCGTCATCTGAGGTCAGCCCTTACAAAATCAGTTTGAGCCACTGAATGTGACTGAAACTGAATTCTATGCAAGCTGAAAATGTTGTTTACTTAAAGCCCAGAAGCCTTTCATGAGAAGAATCCATGGACAGGAAATGGTAGTTAAATTTATACATTTTTCTTTCTTGTTACAATTTTATATTTTCTGAGCAATTTAATGAAGACTCCAGAGAAAAGAATTAAATGTCTGCTGGTTCAATTACCAAATAATGAAAAGGTGGAAAGTAGCACCATGTACTGTGTGCCGAGAGGCTACTGAGGCCTATTCTTGGAGTGAAAATCTTTTGTGTGCTGCTTACACTCTCCTTTGCCGCCCACAAATTGTACAGACGAGTGTCAGCAGAAGCAGCAGAAACCAAGAGCTGGTGCAGACCATCCTCTGCAAGGGTGAAAGGCCTGGCCCACGGGGGGACATCTCATGACACCCATGGCAACAGCCAGGAGTGCGGCGGAAGCCATGGTTTCCATCAGGAGGGACCAGGCTGTCCTTAAAGCCATGCTTTGAGAAGATTCTTACCATCCCTGGCCCTGAATGCATTCTTTTTTTTTTTTTTTTTGCGGTACGCAGGCCTCTCACTGTTGTGGCCTCTCCTGCTGCGGAGCACAGGCTCCGGACGCACAGGCTCAGCGGCCACGGCTCACGGGCCCAGCCGCTCCGCGGCATGTGGGATCCTCCCGGACCGGAGCACGAACCCGTGTCCCCTGCATCGGCAGGCAGACTCTCAACAACTGTGCCACCAGGGAAGCCCTTCCTCTTTTCTTATTTAGAATTCCACATTTAAATCTTATTTAGAACTCCATAAAGAGAAAAAGTGAGGTACAAAACTGGGTGAAGACATTTTTCACATGTATAACTGAATAGAATTAATATCGAGAATATAGAAATCATTTCTACAAATGAATTATAGTATAACGATTCAAAAGAAAAACTGTCAAAAAAATTGTAACAGGTATTTCACAGAAGAGAAAGTACAAATGGCCAAACACTGTGCAAAGATACTCAAAGTCATTAGTGAGTAGAAAATACAAATTAAAACCACAATTATGTAATAAACACCAGATTGGCAAGAATTCCAAAGCGTGACAATATCAAGTGTTGACAAAGTTGGAGAACAATGGCACTCTCATTAAGTGCTGCAGGGAGTAAAAATTGGAACCACCACTTTGGAAAACAATTTGGTGTCACAGAACAGAGGTGAAGGTATACATGCCCTATTACCCAACAATTCTACTCTTGGGTATATACTGAGAAACTCCAGCACAGATGCAGTGGGGAGTGTGTATAAGAATATTCATAAAAATACTTTTACAATGGAAGCCATCCAAAGTCCGTCAACAGCTCAGTGCACTGAGCGTTTCATATAATAGAACGCTATCCAGCACTGAAGAGGAGTAAACAATGGCTGTATGCATCAACAAAATGACCCTCAGGGGCATCATCCTGGGTGAAAAAAGCAAATTATAGGGTACATACATTACGATTCCATTTATGGAAAGTTCATAAAGGATATGTTGTTAGGGACAGAAACATATGCAGTAAAGAACAGTGAGAACGTGATTAACAAAATTTAAAGATAGCGGTTACCTCTATTTAGGGCAGAAAAGAGACGTGATCAAGACAAGACACATGAACCTTTAATGGAAATGCTAATGGCCTATCTCTTAAAAGACATAGCTGGGACTTCCCTGGCTGTCCAGTGGTTAAGACTCAACATTTCCACTGCAGGGGACATGGGTTTGATCCCTGGTGAGGGAACTAAGATCCCGCAAGCCACGTGGCATGGCCAAAAAAAAGAGACGTAGTGGACACACATTCATTGTATTGTTATTCTTGACACATTTCACAAATGTACACATTTTCAAGTATTAAAATGTACACATTTTACAAATATTCTTTTGTGTGCACCTAATAGTTAATAAAAATGACTCTTAAGAATTGGTACGTAAGCAAATGACCAGAAATATTTTATCCAAGACTTGTCAGAAGAAGAGAGTGTAAGAACATGCCAGCCATCAGGCCCTGGCAGTCTTTCCTTCCGAACATGCCATACTGTCTACTGGTCTCCGGCCCCTTCTGGGTCATTCAATCCAAACCCAACCATCACTCAGAGCTAGCACTTGTCCCAGGTGGGAGGAAAGTTCCAGGATGCTCCTCAGAAGCAGCAGCCAGGCTTCCCTCTCTATCTGCCATTCTATCCCTCATTTAAATGCAGGCCTTCTCCAGGTGTGGATGACAAGCACACTACCCTGTGCATGCACGTGTACACACACATCCAGCTCTGCAGCTTGACTGGGCTGTTATTACATCCAAATATTACTGAAAGCTATTATTACTTGACCCTTGACTTATTCTCCAATATTTGTACACATTTTATGAGGATAATGGAGTACCATATTTAAAACAAAGCATCTCCCTGTCCTCTAGTCAGAACCTGAAATCTGAAAAAGAAGCACAGACATCTGCCCGTGCTCCAACTACAATCAGGTAGCAACAGTCCCTTAAACCAATATTGAAATTTAACGTGAGTGGTGCAGTTATTGTCAGTACAGCATTTAAGAAAAAAAATAAACCTAGCTCCAGGGATGTCTGACTCCTCACCTCAGTAGGTCATTAAAGATAAGACAGCATTCATCTCCCCCAGGCCCAAGAAAGTTCTGTTATAATTTTAGTATCGTGAAGAAATTTTTAAAATAATTGTTTTCATATCAATCACTACAGTGAAGGTGGGCTCTTTCAGGAGTAACATCCCAACAAGAAAAAAACCTCAAGACTGGTAGAACAAAAATTCTTCTAAAATGACCTATGTGAAAGGTCCATCACTTAGACCCCTGAAGTTTACTGAAGACCTGGTTAGTAATTGCCGTAAAAATACAACCACTTACCTCAGCATATTGTGCTACTGAACTGGCCTCAACTGCATAGACTCTCCGAGCTCCGGCCTGTACAGCAAAAAATGACAGTATTCCTGATCCACAGCCCACATCTAGAACAACCTGGAAGGAAAGGAAAAGACAAAAAAGGGGTGAACACACAAACTGGAGCTTAGCTGCTGGCACCATGCCAACTTTGGGCATTGTGATCAAAGTACTAGCTGTGATTTTTACAAGTGGTCTTACCTTGGCCAAGTTATGAATCTCTGTGAGACTTCTTTTTCTCCTATGTTAAATGGGGTTAATAATACCCACCTTTTAAGGTTTACTGTGGGGATTAGTATGAAGTGTATACAAAGCGCTTAGTGTATAATTGGTGTTTTTCAAATGATCGTTATCATTACTACAGTTTCTTTGTAACATGGTGTACTTTTAGGATGTGTAGGGCCAAGAAAAGTAGTGGGTCATGAATGAATTTGCTTACCCTACCTGTCAGCATGAACAAAATGAAAACTGTCTCAAATAATGTTTAGCATTATATACATATATACATATGTATATGCATATTATATGTGTATGTGTGTGTATATATATTCAGGAAAAATTGAAGACAGTCTTTAAAAATCCAAAAGTGAGATATGTGCTTTTTTTTTTTAGGCCCCCTCCAAAAAGTTGGGGAGGTTTATATGGAGGGTATTAAGACAGTGGACACATAGAATTTACAGAAACTTCTATTCTCTGTTCAGACCTACGACTTCAATCAGAAAGACCACCATTCACTGGCACAAAGGGACCAACCAACATGTGGACCTGCATGCTGCGAGGAAGAGAAGGACAGTATGGATTGGGGCCCTGGCCCCAGGCACAGCTGAAGCTGAGGTCTGAAGCTCAGTCTGATCACTGAAATCTCAGGCTCCTGGATTTCTGTCTCATCAGTGACTTTTATTCTTAGCATCTTTTAGCACTAGCATTGAGCAAGGCATTTCACTTGGCTCTAAATCCTCACAATAAATGTACGAATAGATAGCATTATGATGGCCACTTGTGAGATGACAAACTGAAAATCAGAGACACTGAATGAGCCCAAGTTCACCTAGCAGTAAGTAGGGGAGCCAGGAGTTGAATCTGGGCACTTCTGCCTTCCAAGCTCATGTTCTATAAAATCACATGTTGATTATTTAATTTCACTTTTATAAATCTGATATTTTAACCCAGCAATACCAACAGGCAATGAATGACAAGGAAACACAGTATTACTTTTTTCAGGAAAATTTATAATAGTTTTTTTTTTTTACTTTGATAGTAGGAAAATTTTTCCAAAAAATAGGGAATATCAGAGGTTGTGCATGTGCGTATCTGTGTTTTAACTGCAGTACCACACTGTGCTGGCACAGATACGGTGCCATTATTCTAAGAGAACATGCTGTTAGTGATGGGTTCACGGTGCTCACTCATATTAATCCTAGAGCTGTGGCTGTATTCCATATGGTCTCCTAGGGTTTGGATAATTAGGAGCATTACTAATTTAAAATGTCACCCAGTCTCTGGAATTTGCTGTCAGGCTGTCTATACTTTTAGAAATACCACCATTCACTTCTCCTCATCCTCCCTAGGAAATACTTCATCTTCACATGGTCCTGGGTTTATTGAAAGAACACCCATGACAGCTGTCTAGAGAGAGGAGGCTGTAGGTTGGAGAGTGCAATCCATGGCCCCCTAAAAAGATGCACCATATCCAGAAGAACCTTTCCAGAGCGTTCTTCAATGAAAAATATAATAGGACTTCCCTAGTGGCGCAGTGGTTAAGAAGCCGCCTGCCAATGCAGGGGACATGAGTTCGAGCCCTGGTCCGGGAGGATCCCACATTCCGCAGAGCAGCTGAGCCCGTGTGCCACAACTATTGAGCCTGTGCTCTAGAGCTAGCAAGCCACAACTGCTGAGCCCGCGTGCCACAACTACTGAAGCCCACACGCCTAGAGCCTGTGCTCCACAACAGGAGAAGCCCCCGCAATGAGAAGTCCCCGCTCGCTGCAACTGGAGAAAGCCCGTGCAGAGCAATGAAGACCCAATGCAGCCAAAAATAAATGAATAAATTTTAAAATATAATACCTTAGATACTATGCTCAGTCCAAAATATGGATACAAAATTAAGATACAATAGAAATTGCACCTGCTTGCTCTGGTTGACAGTCGTCCTAGAAATGTGTGAAGGGAACACTTTGTCTCTTTTATTAGGGTGTCATGAAGCACATCTTAGAGCAGTGTTTTTCACTTCTCTTAACCCTGCAGACTAAAAACCAAAGAAACATTTTACCACTGGGAGAGAGACAGCAGACAGAGAGAACAGGGAGAGAGAGAAAAATTCAGAGATGGGAGGGAGGCTGATACGGTTCAGCTTTTTGCCAAATTAGTCCTTTTGGTAGGAAGATGCATTGACAGGCCCAGACCCTACCTAGAGAAGAGCCGAAAAATTATGAACTGTTGTCCAAATACCTTATTTCAATAACGAATTTCAAGGTAAAACAACCTTATTCATTTGGCTATTTCAAAACAGAGCATAGCCCTTGAAAAAGAATCTGATCTTTTGCTAGCATTACCCAGATAATGCCCTCTGTTTCCCGCTTGTGTGTATATTTAAAAAGTTAACAAGTGAATTTTCAGTCTGGGGCCTGTAGGAGAGGGAGAGGAGAGGGAGGGACATTTTGCCCTGTCTATGTAAGCCATGAAACGTTGGAAACAAAGCTGAGGAAGGCTGAGAATTTATTCTCTGGTGAAAAACAAACAAGTCCAAGCAAGTATTTAGGCTCTAATGGAAATACACTCTTTCAGCCCTTTCCAGCTGGGGTTTCCCAGGTTAGGAGAAGACAGGACATAATTATGTTACACCGTCTTATTTGGCACCTCAGGAAGCCTTGGAGCTGCCTCTAATCACGTTTTCTTGTCCTCACAGAAGATTATATTGAGCCCATGTTTTATTCTACCATTGGTAGGCCATCACAGAACTGGGTCTGTTTGAGGACCTTGGCAGACATTAAGTTATACTTTCTTATCCTAGGGAAAAGTATCTCACCTCAGACAGAGGCAAAAAGAGAGTAATAAAATCCTCTTCCACGTGTAAAGCAGTTTCCAGTCTCCAAAGGACGTTCCCCAGACACTACCTATTTGATCCTCATGCTCCGCCGGGATGGAGAGTAGATAGTTATGTCCCCGTTGTACTGAGAAGGAAACAGGCTTGGAGAGACTGTTTCCAGCCCAAGGTAACGCTACCGGTAAAGGGCAGAGCTGGATGAGTACCCAGTGCTCGGCTGTCTGTAGCACCATGGCCATCCTTCTGTGCAGCAAAAGATGGGAGGAAAGGGTGGACTGTGAAGAGATGTAAATCTGACCACACCACACTCTAAACACTTCCGATGGCTCCACGCTATTGGCCTCCGGCTGGGATCGCCCAAGAGAAAAGACAACAGGAGGTCAGAGGGAGTGAGGACAGTGCGGTCAGAAGACTTATTCTCCTGGCTTCCTCCCGCCCAGGTCTCCATGGACTGGCTGTGTCCCCTCTACCAAAGGCCACAGCCCTTGCTGGGCTTCCATCTCTTAGGGCTATGACTATTCTCTCAGGTTTCCAGTAACCTCCCCTTCCCCCTCCCCCTTTAGGTCAAGGGGTGATAACAGGTCCCCACTCTTGGTAGTGCCAGGGCGCTTCACCGTACCATGTTGGTTCCCTGTACTCTGCCCACGTCATTGTAAATGGTCCTGTTATTTAACTCTGCAGGAACCCTGGCTGATACATCAACTCATCCTTCAGATCTCAAATAGCTCTCCCTCAGGGAAGACTTCCTTAGCCTTGGCTCCCCTCCCAGGCTAAGTAAAGTCCTCCAGCTCTACGCTTTCTTTTTTTTTTTTTTTTGCGGTACGCGGGCCTCTCACTGTTGTGGCCTCTCCCATTGCAGAGCACAGGCTCCGGATGCGCAGGCTCAGCGGCCATGGCTCACGGTCCCAGCCGCTCTGCGGCGTGTGGGATCTTCCCGGACCGGGGCACGAACCCGTGTCCCCTGCATCGGCAGGCACACTCTCAACCACTGCTCACTTACTCAAACCCTTCCTTCATAACATTCATCACAGTTATAATTTTTCATTCAAAGAGGGATTATTTGATTAATTTCTGCTCCCTCCCCTTCATTAACGGAGAGACCTCTATCTGCTTCTTGGTCACTACTGAATCCCTGATATAGCATGGGGTCTGACACACAGTAAAAACACTCACTAAATCTTTGTTAAACGAACTGAAAAATAAAAATGTGTCTCACTACCACAGATAGGGAACAGATTCATGATCCAAAAGATACAGCGCGAATCTGTTACCTCCCTAAGAAAGTACCTTATACCAGCGTAACGCATCCTCTTCAATCTTGTGCTCTTAAGCATCCTTCAAAGGATGACTTTCTTTGGACATTGTCATATTGTCAGTACATTACAATCCAGTTAGCTCTGGTATACAATGTTCCTCTAGAGAGAGAATTCATCCTCAGCTTCCCCTGGATACACA
The DNA here is from genome assembly GCF_003031525.2 of Neophocaena asiaeorientalis asiaeorientalis. NCBI lineage: Eukaryota > Metazoa > Chordata > Mammalia > Artiodactyla > Phocoenidae > Neophocaena > Neophocaena asiaeorientalis. The sequence continues at coordinate 3,619,442 of NW_020185324.1, forward strand.
GGCACTAACTATAAAAATGGCTAATTTGGGGCTTATATGGGGCAGCACCAGAAAATGGTATGAAATTCTTGTCAGGACTAATGGGGAAAAGTCAACAATTGATCCATGTAACAGTGGCCAAAAGTTCTGTGAATTTATTTGTAAATAAAATTTTTGAAGTATTAAAAATATAAGGTCATTTTGCTTGTACAGATGATTTTAATTACATGCTCTTATTGCTTCCTAGGCAAAGAAATCCTGCAAAAATGTCTGAACAGGTCTAACAAGCCCCAAGAGGATTCAAAGCTATTTATTTGGATTCACTAGGTTAAAATTAACAAAGAACATCCAGGTCCTTAAGAAAACATGAAACGAAACTACCCTTGACTAATAAAGTAAAAATAAATATGTACCATTATTTTTATACTTATTATGTACTATGTTTGCTTAGTACTTTTACCTTATTTACTCATGATGACAACTATCTAATGTGGGTACCATTATTTTCTCCATGTTGCACATAAAGAGACTGAGAATCAGATGGAGTTGAAGTCATACACTTAATAAATGGCAGAGGGGCTTCCCTGGTGGCACAGTGGTTGAGAGTCCACCTGCCGATACAGGGGATGCGGGTTCGTGCCCCAGCCCGGGAAGATCCCACATGCCACGGAGCGTCTGGGCCCGTGAGCCATGGCCGCTAAGCCTGCGCGTCTGGAGCCTGTGCTCTGCAGCGGGAGAGGCCACAACAGTGAGAGGCCCGCGTACCGCAAAAAATAAAATAAAATAAATAAATGGCAGCGATGAGATAAAAACAAACGTACCTAGTTGAAACCCTATGCTCTTAGATACTCCCTTCATTTTCAATTCTATTTTCTGTGTTGTTCAGGCTACAGTAATGTCTGTCCTATTTAGCCTTCTTTTCACCCTACAGTTTTATAACTGTCTTCCAATACTGAGGTCCTGATTATCCCACACTCAATTCTTCCAGTTACGCCATTTATTATTTATTCATTCTTTCTTTATTTGCTTGAGCATATCAACGGCTGCTCTGAATTGCAATATCCCAACTGTCATTTCTGTATGCCTTATACTCCGAAATTGTGTCCTACCCACTTGGCACTTCCACAGCCATTGCTGCTTCTTCCAGCCATTATTTTATTATATCTGTAGATATCTCCACTGAATCACCCCAAGTTACAAGTACCCCATGCTCTTCCATTGTCATGTACTTTATCATCATAGTTACCTGCCATGGGCTCCCTACCCCACAGACTGCGCCCAACTATTCCAACATCCAAATTGTTGACCAACAGGGTGACTGAACAGCTTCCAAGCAGAAACAGAATGAGAGAACTACACAGCCTTTTGCGGTCCATCACATCTCTTCCTCTAGCGTTTGTCAAAGAAGGAAAATTCCAAATCACTTCAAGAGTTGCAGAAGACATCCCCTGATGGCCTTGGCAGCTTAGGCTTAAATCTTGTTCAGATAATTAGAACTTTCTCTATGGCAGAAGAATTCTGCTGTGATAGCTCCCCGTAAGACAGAACTCTGCATCTCTGTGCAGTGAAACTTGCTTTCAACAAAAGGGTTACCTGTATTTAAATAATGAATAAATAATACTTATGAGCACCCTTGTTTCATTCCACCCGGTCTTCTGGCAGAGGATAAACCCTTCACCAATCTTTTAACCACCCTTTCACCAGTTCTCCAACTATTTTTCTCTATTATTACAGAAAATACAAAGATGCTAATCACTCCTACCTTCTCTCTCCATGATTAACCCCCTTCATATGCTGCCAATAGACTCAGACTAGCTCACTCAGCTCTAAACCCGCAGGCACTCAATCATTCATCAGACATCAAGAGTGCCTTCTATTACCCATTGTGCCAAATGCTGCTAGATGCTGGGAATGCAAAGATGAAAATAACATGACTGCCTAGTAGGAAGAAGCATAATGATGTGTTACAGTGGCAAGGATAGTATTACATAATGGACCCAGTGAAACTATGAAGGAGGATTAGTCTCCTCTACCAAGGATTCTGGAAAGACTTCACTGAGATGACCCGAGGAGTGAAAATCAAAAGGTAAGTCTACGTGTGCCATGTGAATGGAGGGGGTGGCAAGAGCTCCAGACTGAGAGCAGTCTGAACAAAGGCACCCAAGAATGGTAGAGCCAGTCATGTCTGGGAGGCAGCAGATCTTCTCAGGAGCGTGATGCGTGTGTTAGAGGTACAGGTGGGGGGCATGGTTGAGAAATTAACATGGCAAGAGCAAAAGTTGATGCTTGCTTGTAGATGGTCTTGTATACGACACTAAGAGCTTGGACTTAATCCTTAAGCAAAGAAGGATCGCAGAAGAGTTTTCAGTGGAAGAATTATCTCATAGTTGTGTTTCAGCAGCATCACAGTGGTGGCGTGGACTGGAGGGCACAGGATCAGAGGGTGTGGTGCAGACACTGGTGGTTCCGAATTAACATCAGTCCCTTCTTACTTCCTATCAGAACCTCACTTTCTTGAGTATTTATCCTCCTCTGTGCGGTTAACCATCCCCAGTCCCAGGGAGGGGATCCTGATTGGTCCAGGGCAATAGTAAGTGGTTCCGTTTCTCTTGCCAGTGATCACTACACTTGCGTGTGTGATAAAATGTTAATGAGACCTGAGGGGAAGTCTGCTGGGAGCTACTGGAAAGGTTTTCCCCCTTCTAAGACAGACGTAAGAAAGATGTTTCTTCTTTCTTGGACGTGGTTAAATTGAAATGTGATGCTCAGAGAAAATGAATTAAAACACCTCAGAATCATACTACCTCCAACATTTTAGTCAATTTAAGTAGGGATTTCCTCCTGCTGGAGGCCAAAGCTATCTTAACTGGGACAAGTAGGGAAACTAATCGGAAAACATGTGCAATCCTCCAGGAAAGATACAGTAACAATGAGAATAAAGAATCAGCTGTGGGACAAAGGGGAAGAGGAGTTGCAAAAATGCTGGATTAAAAGAAGCTAAAGAATTTGGAAACTGGAAAGGAAAAGAAAAAGTCTAGCCTGACTCCCAGGTTCCTGGCTTGGGGGATATTTATAACACCTTCAGTTTTTGTAGCATGCCAGAATGGAACGCTCGCCTTGCTGGCCGGCCAGAGTGGCCCTAGGAATTGCTTGTACTGGTCTTTGAAACATGGAGCTGAGTTTCATTGCTGCTGCTACAGCTGAAGGAGTTTGCTGCGGAGGCTTCTCCTGTTCCCTCACATTGCTCACGGGTACAATGAAACAGTGCCCACCTCACTCACACCCCATGCACTTTGTCCCTTGCCTCCTACCGCAGTGCCCTTGTCGCAGCTGAGGCATGGGGCAGGCACGACAGTACCCACTTGGCACGCATGCACGTGCACCATGAAGAGTAGGGAGTTAACACCCTGCGGGGGCGTGCTCCACCAGTGGGAGATGGCAGCCAATGGAGACGTCATTCTCCTTTTCTCCTCCGATGAACTGTTTGAAGACAGAGTGGCTTCATATGACCTCCCTGATGATGTCCGGTGACACCGAGTGATCAGTCTCTCATCGAGCTGTGGCAAGCTCAGTAACACCCTCTCTCACACCTGCTCTCCCCCTGTCTGCTCTGCCTCTCTCCTGCTCCACTGAGACTGCCCTCCCTAAGAAAATACTACCACATAAGCCTTTGCTGCATGATCTGTGATTTATGGGACTGAGGCTAAGAAAATGGTGCTACTTAAACAAAATTCAACATGTTTACTGACATTTTTCTGTGATTCTGTCTTTTCCGGGTTTCTGAACTTCTAAATTCTAAACCTAAGCCATCACTCTGGAGTTGAGTGTGTCAGTACCTCAGATTTAGGAAATCAAGCAAAACGAAGATACAGGCACAAGCTCTTAAGTTCATCAATGCCCAATTCCTGGTTCAGTGCTGGAAAAGACCAGGTTCTAGTACAGCAATTTAACTCCTTTTTTACTGACTTTATCCTATTTATCCACTTACATTTTTATCCTGGAAAGCAGATTTTAAGACAAAGACATCTACTTCAGAAGTTACTGTTGCATAGAGTCTTCTATATAAGCCTTTAACAAAGTCAGTCATTGCTCCAAACTGGCCCTTCCTTCACGGCACTGTCTTAGAGGGAATGGGAACGGTTTAGAAATTCAACCCTAAGATGTTTCTGAAATGCCTTAACTGTAGTGGGAAGAGAATCCACCAGGCAGAAGTTCACAGTAAGTTAGCCAGTAAAACCATACCAGTGAAATACTGATTTTTTTCAAACCTCTTTTTTTCCTAGTTCCCTCCCATGCAGAGCTGAGGCACTGCGAATTTCACCTTAGCAATCTGTCCCTTCTTTAATGATTTTGCAAGAGTGGCATCTGGTATGATAGTCATTAGTGCCACTTACCAGATATTTCTGGTTCTCCTTATGGGCACATGGTAGAATTGTATCCCTTGCTCTCTGGGAATTAGGAGTGACCACATGACTTGCTTTGGACCATGTAATGTGGTCAGAAGTGAACATGGGTCCCTTTCAGGTGGAAGATATAAGAACAAGGAGTGTGCTCTGCCACGCTCCGCTTCCCTCTGCAACAGGGACTAGTCCTGTTTCACATGGAGGCTGCTTCCTCGGCCTGGGTCCTTGAGTGAGAATGAGACAAAATGCAGCCCTTCGCTAACCTATAATGGATTAAATGAGCACGATATAAAGCTCTATTGGTTTGAACCACTGAGGTCTGGGGGTTGACTGTTACAGCAGCATAACCTAGTTTACCCTAATAAGCCCAGTTAAGTGCCAGTGATTTCTGATTCAAATTGCCCAGTGTGTCCGCAGAATTCTGATGCTGTGCTGAGATTCTGGTATAGCAGTTCACTGAATTCTTATAGCCACCATGTGTTAAGTGTTTTTATCCCATTTGAAAATTAACCCCAGAGAGATTAAGGTCACATGTCAGCATCTTGAAAGGTACAGAGACAGGCTTGGAGCATAGATATCTTGACTAGAAAATCCATCTACTGCATTAAAGTCCTTAGCTCCCTCTTTCCCAAATGCCCTGAAAGACAGTCTGTGATCGTTGTTTATTCAGTCTTCTTGGCTCTCCTTGAAAGCTGCACTTTGCTTTCATACCAAATGAAAGCATTTTCCTCTGCTGATTCTGGCATCTTTCTCCAGTACTCTTACAGGAGCAGATTTTATTCAAAGCTCAGGAGAATCCTGGCACAGACACGCCATCTGCTTTACTCACATTCAGGAAATCTATGTGGACACCCCCTTCGAGCTTAAGGGGCCAAAGAGATCAGTTAAGACCAACATCCATTTTCTACCTCTTTCTCCTCACCTGTATTACAGAGAATTTATCCCAGGGATGAGTTTTTGTGATATATGACCTAACGTGAACCTCGGCCTCGGTACTAGGTCGAATAGTGTCCTCCAAAATTCATGTCTACCCAGAACCTGTGAATGTGACCTTATTGGGAAATAGGGTTTTTACAGATATAGCAAATTAAGATAACGTCATACTGGATTAGGGTGAGCCCTAAATCCATTGTGACTGGAGTCATTACAAGGAGAGAGAAATTGACATTAGAGACACAGACACATGGGGAGAATGCCACGTGACAAAGAAGAGATTGGAGTGGTGCATCTACAAGTCAAGGAACACCAAGGACTGCCAGCAGCCTCAAGAAGCTAGAAGGAGGCAAGGAAGGATCTTCCCCTGGAGCCTTCAGAGGGAGCGTGGGCGTGCTGACGCCCTGGTTTTGGACTTCTGACCTCTGGAACTGTGAGAGAATAAAATTCTGCTGTTCTAAGCTACCTAGTTTGTGGTAATTTGTTATGACAGCCCTAGGAAACTAAAACGGCCTCCAAAGTCCAAGCCATAGGGAAACACACACACACACACACACACACACACACACACACACTAGACAGGCAGAGATATATAGATGTATCAGAGATCATTTTTCACTATCACATCCTGCCCCCATACACGTTCCAAAGATCACAGAGATAAAATAAAATATCAGTTTGATTATCAACCTAAAACATATAGAGAATGGCTTTATGTTGCTCCCCGAATCACTGTGCAGTCCCGGCCGATGTGAGTTCGCATATAGCTCTACCACTTAGCAGTCGTGTACCTTCAAGCAAGTTAGTTAAATTTATGTAGCCCTGGTCCCTTTTCTATACTATCAGGCTAATAATATATCTTGAATTTTTTTGTCGTGTGGTGTGGCAGGCGTTTACCTTTCTTCTGTGCCTCTCAGCATCTGAACCCCCTTCCTGTGCTTGGAGAATGTCCCACTTCTGGGGCAGCACCAGCCTCCCACTTGGGAAGTTACAGGTGTCTGCTGCTCTTTTCCAGCATCCCTGAAGCTAAAGCACAGGCATGACCGGGGCTCTCCTGATAAGATGCACCTTGCGCTGTAAAGCTGACTGCACCAGACGCAGGACAGCACAGAATCCGCTCAGGTGCGGTCATGGCCACCTCCCGGTTCCAGCAGCACAACAGAGAAAGGTTCTAAGGACAACACTCCAGGGTAGCAGCGGGTGAAGCCTATGCAGGTTGTGGTGCCCACGTCTGGCTGCATGGATGTCTCCCAGAGATCAATTCTGCAGCATGATTTTGGATATTATTTTTCTCCTTGTAGCCTCCACGCCTAGCTCTCTGATGATCCTATATCCTTTTCGGAAATTCTTTTTTCTTTTTTTCTTAAATTAGCAGAGTTGGTTTCTGATGCTGGCAGCTTAGAACCCTGACTAACATGCAAGGATTAAAATGAGATAAGATATGCAAAGAACCTAGCAGGAGTCGTGAGTTACTTCCTTTCTTCCCACTTCCCTCCACAGTTCTAAATGAGGATGCTGCTGTCAATGGTTAACAGCACTCAGCAGCGAGATGTGGAGGATTTGAAGAATGGATAAAAGATACTGTGGCATACGCACACAATGGAATACCCTGCTGCCTTAGAAGAAAGGAGATCCTGCCATATGTGACAGACGACATGGGTGAAGCTGGAGGACATCATTCCAAGTGAAATAAGCCAGACACAGAGGGACAAATACTGCATGATTTCACTTATATGAAGTATCTAAAAGAGTTAAACTCTTAGAAGCAGAGAGTAGATCGGTGGTAACCAGGGGCTGGAGAAAGGGGGAAACAGGAAAGTATTAGTCAAAGGGTACAAAGTTTCAGTCATGCAAGATGAATAATTCTTGATCTTCCCTGGTGGCATAGTGGTTAAGAATCCGCTTACCAATGCAGGGAACACGGGTTCAAGCCCTGGTCCGGCAAGATCCCACATGCCACGGAGCAACTAAGCCCATGTGCCACAACTACTGAGCCTGCGCTCTACAGCCTGTGAACCACAACTACTAAGCCCACGTGCCATAACTACTGAAGCCCATGCGCCTAGAGCTTGTGCTCCACAACAAGAGAAGCCACCAAAATGAGAAGCCCGCACTCTACAACGAAGAGTAGCCCCCGCTCGCTGCAACTACAGAAAGCCCGCACGCAGCAACAAAGACCCAACGCAGCCAAAAATAAATAAATTTTAAAAAAAGATGAATAATTCTTACTTCCTAGACATCTATTTCACAGCTTAGTGCCTACAGTTAACAATACTGTATTTATTACTTAAAAATTTGCTGAGAGTGGATCTTATGTCAAGTGTTCTTATCACAAAATAATAATAATAGTTATCATTATAAATAAAGAGGACAGGAGGAAACTTTTGGAAGTGATGGATATGGTTATGGCCTAGATCGTGATGATAGTTTCATGGGTGTATACTTATCCCTAAACTCATCAAGTTGTATACGTTAAATATGTACAGCTTTTTGTACGTGCTTCATACCTCATTAAAGAGGTTAAAATTTTTTTCAGGAAGCAAGACCTGTTTTAACACATGCCAGCACGACTACCCGGCAGGCCTGTGTGACAGCCTTGATTCCATCAGTGATTAAGGTTGGGCCTCATTAGTGTGCCAGGTTAACCAAATAAAGCAGTAGCAGTGTTTTAAGGTCAGAGAATTTCAGAGCAGGATCAGAGATGGACTCAAGGACATTCGACCAAACTGATGATAAGTCCACACCAAAGAAAACTCAAACTGGAAGAGCCGGAAGCTCAGGCTCTGCAAATCTGAATATCAGCTGACAATCTGAACAGGTTGCTTTGCATGTTTGTTGTAGTTATTTATGTTTTCTTTTAAGCTTTCAAATCCCTGAATCCCTTCTGCCTAAGCCAACCCTCACTTTTGGATGCACTAAGCAGCTGTTGCCACTGGGAATTCTCTCCTTTAGTGAAAATGCTGATTTTAAAAAAATAATAAGCTCCCGGCTCCTGCTTACTCTCACAAGTTTCCAGCAACTGGTGCCCTGACAAATGAAGTGTCAAAACATTTCCAAATTAAAACCCTGCGGCTCACACAACCCAGTACCCTCAGCAGGATGGACTTTCCCTGCTTGTTCCAAGTGCACACGCAAAAGAAACTAAAAATAGCCATATGGCAATTAACAGAAACTCTGAGGAGGGGGAGGGGGTGGGTTCCAGCAGCATCAGTTTCCTGGATAGATTCCAAATGGGGTTCTCAGCCAGCAGTGCTCTGGCCAAGAGAGGATTTTCATTAAAACTGCATGGAGGAGGCAGAATGAAGAAATCAAGATTTGAAAGATTTAAAATTATTGCAGCGGTAGATTGCAGCGGTAGAAACTATAGCACCATCCCCAAGACCATCAATAATAATAATACTTGCTATTATGGACTGAGTTGATATTTTAGGCAATATACTAAGCACTTCCTATGCATTGTATCATCTTGATCCTGCAAGGACTCTAGGAGGTAGCTGCTATGCTCACAGATAAGGAAATTGAAGCCCAGAGACTTCAGATAACCTGTTCAAGACCTCAAGGCGCACAGGATAAAGGTCTATGGCACATGCACAGCAGGTGGCCAAGCTGGAGTTTGAACTCAGCTCTCTGGCTCCAGAACTCATGCACATAACCACAGTGCAATGCTGCCTCATACCTGCATGGGGATGTTTAAGTAACCACAATGTTTTCACTCCACCCTTAAGCCCAGCGAAACAAAAGTCTCTCTTGGCAATTTCAACCCACCTTCCCATGGCAGTGCCTTTCACAGGTTATGTGCATGGGCTCTAAAGTAAGGTTAACTGGGTTCAAATTCTGGCTTTCTCATTTATCAGTTGTATAAAATCAGGTAAATTATCAACATTCCCAGGTCTCAGTTCTCTCATCTCTAAAATGGCAAAAATATTAGTCTTTATCTAATAAAGTTGTAATGAAGATCAAAGGAAACTGCTATAGACTGAATTTTTGTGCCCTCCAAAATCCACACGTTGAAACCCCAATCCCCAATGTGATGGTATTTGAGTATGTGGCCTTTGGGAGGTAATTAGGTCACAAGGGTGGAGCCCTCATGATGGGATTAGTGCCCTTATAAGAAGAAACAGAGGAGAGCTTGCTTCCTCTCTCTCTCAGCCATGTGGGGATACAGCGAGAAGGCTGCTGTCTACAAGCCAGGAAATGAACCTTCACCAGACACCAGCTCTACAGGCACATTGATCTTGGACTATGAGAAATCAGTGTTTGTTGTTTAAGACACACAGTCTATGGTATTTTTGTTATAGCAGCCTGAACTGAGACAGACACTGTATGGAAAGCTCTCAGCATGGTGCTTGCAGATACCTGAGTTGCTCAATAAATAATAGCCATTGGTATTGATCATTCTAAACCCATGCCCTTTTAGGTAACCAATTTCAATGAGAAAGAACACAAGAGCTTAGTAAAAAGGTAGCATCCTCCATGGACTGAGGGGGGTCATTCAAGGAGGGTCTTCTGTATGATGAAGCAAACAGAAAAGGAGTTTTAAACATTTTGGATTTGTGGTGGATTTGATAGATTTGGAGTTAGTGTGACCAACTATCCTAGTCTGTCTAGGACTGAGGGGATTCCTGGGACATTAAAACTGACACAATTTGTTCCTTCAGTTTCCAGTGGGGAGGAGATACTTACTCCCAGGAGTGGGCAGTACTAGAAGCAAGAGAGGTCATCTCCCCTTCCTCTTTTTATCTCCTAATAGGAGTGACTTATCTGGCTGGTGATGCTGGAAAATGGTTTGAGCTTGCATAGTGCTGGTACTTGGAAAGGGCCAGCCTGCCGATCCTCCACCCAAGCATGTGCTCTTGAGTCCCCCAGGTGGAAGCTTGCTGGGCAGGCTATGGACTTGTCTGGGGAGACCACATGTTCAGCATACCAGTGAGAGGAAAAGTTCAGTTTGAGGGGGGAAAAAAGGGGTAGGAAGCCTTATGTGGATACAGGCCCAAGCCCTATTCTGCAAACAGCATTACCAAAAATAAAGCTGATATTGTGATTTCTACCTGACATCTGTGTCTATTTCTAAACTGGTTCAGAACTCAGAGGGGGAAAGGGATATAATTAATTATCAGTCATGTGATTAATTATCACCTTCATAAACCCCAACAGATGGATGCCTATTTTATTTCATTGGCAGAAAAACCCATTTCAGGCTGGCAGGAAAAAGGTATTTTGTAGAATCAAATGAGTTTAGAGGTGGGAGTGACCTTAGAGATGATCTGGTCCAATGTCTTTGTTTTTACAGATGAACGACAAAATCTATATGAAACTCTGTGAAAAACTCATCAAATGCAAGTAATTTGGGGGAGTGGTCTTTAGAAGCTATAACCAGAATTAAAAACAGATTATAGATAATATAGAAAATAGAAAATAGATTATAGATTAAAACTAAGCAATTTCGGGACTTCCTTGGCGGCCCAGTTGTTGAAACTTGGCCTTCCAATGTAGGGGGTGTGGGTTCGATCCCTCGGGGAGCTAAGATCCCACATGCCTTGTGGCCAAAACACCAAAACATTAAAAAAAAAAGAAGCAATATTGTAACAAATTCAATAAAGACTTTAAAAAATTGGTCCACATCAAAAAAAAAACTTAAAAAAAAAAAAGCTAAGCAATTTCAGAAGGAGAGAAATTTCCCCAAATAAAAGTATTACAATCAACAGTTGAGAGTTGAATTATTTTAATTGATGAGAAACCTGTAAGACTTAGGTCAGTAAGACTGCTTATCCACAGCCTTGAACACCAGGTAAGGTGTCAAAAGAAACAAGCTTTTCCCCTCCATCCTCACCTTGCCTACCTACCATAACCTGGTCATCTTCATTAGGAGTGCTTATTACTTCCTCACTGTTCACCAGGAATGCCCCACTGGCAAAGCAAGGGTCCTGGTACCTCAAGACATATGAGACCCTTTGGTCAAGCATGGCCATTTCTGGCCTTATCTTTTTCTCTTACCAACACACTCATCCACCAGAGTACCTACATTTGACTTTTTGAAAATGTCCAGTTTTGCGTAAGCAGGAGAAAGCCCACTTTACCCTGACTCTCCCACTGAATACAGCTATAAAACCTGGACGGAATGCATGGAGCAGCTACTTGAAGCCTCTGAAAAGTCAATGGTAGCAGGGAGACTGGGAAAGAGGATCAGAACCTGAAATACTACTGATCCATACCCCCTTACCCTCACCTGTGGCGTGAACTCAGCCCACCAGAAATGGACACCAGGGTGCGGGCAAGAGAGCTGCGGGAGGTGTCCTCTGTTCTGGCTCCAGCTGCGAGAAGGGGAACTCTGAATGTTCAAAGAGTGTGGAAATTGTTCTTCGCTTGCTCTTCTTTTTTCTTTTCCTCTCCCCTCCCCTCTCCTCCTCTTCCTTGCCCCCCCCTTTCTTTTCCATCCCTTTCCTCCCTTCTTCTATGCTCCAGCCCCCAGAAACCTTGTGGGGGTCGTAGCATCACATCAGCCCAAACTATGAGACAGGGGAAACTCCCTCTGCCTTCAATGGTGCCATAGTTCCCAAAAACTGGGGCCAAGCCCCACTGCTTTTTTCCCCTCTCCTTGTCCTCTCTCTGCTTGGCGATACCTAGGCGAGGTCATAGACGTGCACGGCAGAGTGAGCTTTTTGTCCAGAGACTCAAAAGGGGTCCCAGGGAACCAGAAAGTATCAGGGAGATCATGGAGTGGAAGGAACTGGGCAAAGAAACCCCATAAAGTATTTTTTAAAATAAATTTCTGTACTCACCCCTCAAACTATACATGCATGGACCTGATCATTAGCACATCAAAACTCTGAGGACTCTGCCTAGGTGCCAGACTGACCATCCAGTGACATGCACATGGAACAGAGCCCAGCTGCACTGCTAAGGCTCTGAAAAGTGAAATGACACGGGAACCAGAGCCCTTGGAAAATCAACTAGTGGCATGGAACACGCAGTCCGAACCTAACCAGGTTGAATGCATCCTAAACCAGAAATATTAACTCTCTCCATAGGCTTTAAACAAGACCCAGAGTCTCATAATATTCAAAATGTATGGAAAACAATTTTAAATTCCTTGGCATAGGAAGACCCAGGAAAATATCAATTCCCTGGGAATAGATAATCAACTGAAGCAAACACAGCAGTGACACAGATGTTACAATTATCTGGCAAAAACCTTCAAGTAGCTATTATAATAAAGCTCCAAGCAGCAATCATGAACACTACTGAAATCAAGGGAAAAATAAATAGTCTCAGTCAAGAAATGTATGACATAAAGAAAAGCCAAATGGAAATTCTGGAATTGAAAAAATATAACCCAAATTAAGAATTCTCTGACGGCTCTATAGCAGAATGGACATGACAGCAGAAAGGAACCCACGAGCAAATCAACTTCTAGCTGGGGGCCTATTTATCACTATTTTTTCGTGTGTCTTCTCTCTACTTTAATTAACTATTTCAGCATCATAAACCACAACACAACTTAGTGGTTTGAACGAGAACCAATGTATTATTTCTCCCAGCTCTGTGAGAGGGTTGGGCAGTTTCTCGGTTGGTCTTGCCTAGACTCATTCATGTTCCTGCATTCAGCTGGAGGGCTGGTTGGACGGGAAGGTCCAGGCTGGCCTCAGTGATTGGCCTGGCAGTTGGTGTTGGCTATTGACTGGACTGCCTCACTCCTCCAAGTGACCTCCCAACCCCCAGCAGGCTAGACAGGGCTTCGTCACAGTATGGTGGTCTCAGGGTTCCACCAGGGTGAGCCCAGAAGCCACAAGGCTCATGAAGGCCTAGGCTCTGAAACTCACACAACGCCACCTCTATCACATTCTGTTGATCAAAGTACATCCCAAGGATTGCACAGAGATAAGGAATAAAAAACTAAACTATCTCTTCATGAAAGGAGCAGCTGTACAACTTTGCAAATGGGTGTGGATGCAGGGATTGGGATCCTTATTTCAATGTTCTACCACATTCCTCCTGGGGAATTAATGCTGCAAATCTCAAAGGCCACAGGTCTACAATTACTATGGCAGTAGAAGAGACTGTGAGGCCCAGAGAAATCTAGTGTTTGCCTAAGATCACAGAGCTACTTAAATGGGAAAATATGAAACTAGACCCCATGACTGCTGATTCACTGACCAGTGATCCTGTTTCTGAGATGAGCTGTATAGTATCTTGAACACCTTGGCTGTTTAACAGGTAGGAAAATAAGGGACAACCCTTGCACAGAGTGTTAGCAATCGTTCACCATTCGGATCCATTTTGTGAAGGAAATAAATTAAAAAAAAAAAAAAAAGTGCAGGCACTTGTGGAGTCCATAAAAAAAAAAACTGAAGTAAAGTGACACAATAAGGGCTATTCATTATGTAGCAATACAGCTCCTAACCTGTCCTGTGCCCCAAAGCATAATGCATTTAGTCTCTTGAGTTCCTGGCTCTCAAAACTTAATTTCTTTACTGAGGTAAAATTCACATAACATAAAATTAATCATCAACCATTTGAAAGGGTACAATGCAGCGGGTTTTGGTACATTTACTATGTTATGCAACTATTACCTCTGTCGAGACATTTTCATCACCCCAAAAGGCAAGCCTGTACCCACCAAGTCCCCCTCCCCCAGCCCCTGGGAACCGCTAGTCTGCCTTCTCGCTATGGATTTCTATTCTGAATGTTTCCTATAAATGGAATCATATGTGCTTTTGTAGCTGGCTTCTTTCACTGCATATGTTTTCATGGTTCATCCACATTGCAGCGTGCATCAGCATTACATTCTTTTTATGAATAATATCAACATAAACAATATTCATAATATCCCATCGAATGGATATACCACATTTTGTTTATCTGTTGGTCAGCTGATGGGCATTTGGAAAGCTCCCACGTGTTGGCTACTGTGAATAGTGCTGTCATGAACATTCACGTACCAATACCTGCTTTTAATTCTTTCAGTTAGTTAGGTATACAGTCAGAAGTGGAATTTCTGGGTCGTACGGTAATCCTATGGAAGCTGAATGCTCAGCCTAGTTTTTGACAAGGCTTCTTCAAATGGTTTGAGATTAATAACCTGCCGCCACCATTACCTTATCTCTAAAGTCAGTGTGGTTCTGGAGGATGGCTCTGTGGTAGGTGGCTGTCCTCACAAAATCTTGCATCATGTTCTGCTGCTGGGAAAGGCAGCCATAAAACTGTAAGGGAGAGAGAAGGACACGGAGGGTAAACACGCCACGAGGCAGGACCTTCACGGGTACTTGGCTCTTACAGCCACCTGGGTCAAGGAGGGCTTGGTCTAACACAGCAGGGGGCCGAGGCACTGGGACACCCGGGACCTGTCCACACTGGCCCCATTTGTAAGGCCCACAACTCTAAGGAGACCTCAGAACTTCGATCCATACAGCGGATTCAGACCTAGATCTTGACCAGATTGGTGCCCAGGGTCCCCCCTCCCAAAGCAGAGGCTGAGAGAGCACAGATCAAGAATAACAGAGGTAAGTGAGAGAGAAAGGGGCCAGGGCCAAAAGGGACGGCCCTGATGAGTCCCATCAGCCTAGAGAGAAAGATGGGCCTTGGATAGAAATCCCAGGAGAGGGTGGGGTGAGGTAGAAGGCAGTGACGGTGGTGATCCTGAGGCAAGCCGGTTGGGTGACGTGATACGTATAAATCCATGAGCATCGACAGTGAGTAATAAGTATCGTCATTGTAATGGCCACCATTTGGTAGAGTTTTCTATGTGCCAGGCACCATGCTAAGTGTTTCACATACATCCTCTAATCAAATTAAATCACCACAACAAATGAAGTATGTTCCTCAGCTGAGGAAACTGAGCCTCAGGAAGATACAGCAACTTGCCCAAGTCCTGACAACTCGCTAAGTGACAGAGACAAGATCCCAATCCAGGTGATGCTGTTGCTGCTGGTCAGAGGACCACACAGTAGAAACCGCTGCACTCTCGGGACTTCCCTGGCGGTCCAGTGGTTAAGACTCCCCGCTTGCAAGGCAGGGAGCATGCGTTCGGATCCCTGGTCGGGGAACTAAGATCCCACATGCCGCACAGCGCGGCAGAAGAAAAAGAAAACACCGCTGCACTCTCTTCTCCACCCACCGCCTCGCCCAGGTATATTCACAGGTGTGTGTCACTCTGAAACGACTCAGCTCCACCTGGGACCGCTCCCCTGACCTGGAAGTACTGTACGGCAGACGCCTCTTCTGTCCGCTGGCTGAACACTGAGTATTCCTTTTCCTCATGCCGGCATCTTTTCAAGGTATTTGAAAATGCGCTGAATTCTGCAAGGAGAAGAAAGCAGATCCATTTCTATATCTTGGAAACCACAGCACTCACTACTGCACTCTTCACAAAATTCCAACTGAGAAGCTATTAGAAGATGAAAACGGCGTGTTCACCTCTGAACACACGCATGATAAGGAACGGCGAGGTGGGAATGAGTACTACTCTGAGGTGTGACACCCTTATTTACACTTGTCAGACATATTTGCATTCAGAAATGTCAAGTCTGAGACCATAAGGGAACACAGGCAGAGTCCGGGCTCACTGAATTCTCCTGGTACGGTGCTAGCAAAGTTCATAGGCTTATTCTCAGTATGTGCTCTGAGGAAGGTGATTGTTGATGATATGAAAAATAAAACATATGTGAATACAAAATATATATGTATATAAGTGAGTATATATATAAAATCTCATTCTTTCATTATAGTGACAAGTTTTCTTTGTTTTCATATTTAGTATTCCCTATGTGTATAGAGAAAAGGTAAAATAACTGGGGATATGTGTATACAAGGGAATGCTTTCTACTGTGTGAGGAAAAAAATACAGAAGTGAAGGCTCAGAGAATTCCAGAAGTGATATCACTAATAGATAACACAGCATGCACAGTGGTCAAATTCTGTGACTTCCGCCTTAGAAATGTCTCTCAAAGTCCTGCCCAGCGGTCCTCGCTGCCTGGGGTCTCTCCTCTCCACTGTTGGTGCTGTGATCGGGTCTCCTACAGCCCACGTGGGATCCCTAACGCCCACCCAGTCTGGATTCACCATGAGCTCCAGTCCCTCACGTCTGTCCACCCCTGTGTGCGCGCACTCCTTGCCCCCATTTCCTGCACACATAAGACCTGCACTACACCCTTACGCGCCCACCGTGCTGCTGAAGCGCTTACACATTCCCAGGTCAACGTGGGCCTGGCCTGGCTTCTTGACTTTGAAACCCCTGTCCGTCTCTTCTGTTTGGATTACCTTCTGACATGAAACTCCTATTCATTCTTCAAGATTCAGTTCAATGAGCATTTCTTCACTGCTGTGTTCTACAACACCCATAGGCAGAATGAACCGCTGCAACACAGGGGGCCTCTACACTTGGCTACAAACCAGAATTCTTCTCTAGGAAGAATTTTTTAATGTAGACGTTGGACCCTCCACCTATACTGAGTAGTTCAATGCTCTGGTAGTGGGGAGAAGGCATCTCTATTTTTTTCAAAAGCCTCCAGTTAGTTTTCATGCGTAGCTAGGGACCAGAACCTGTGCTCTCATCTCATGCTCTCAGCTTACCATCTTATTTCACATTTTACCCAATTTCTCAATGTTTAAAGTGTCCATCTCTCTCTATATATCAAACTCTTTCAGGGCATGGTTTGGGGGCACGGTGTCAAGCCTTATTTATCTCTAGTCTTCAGAACATAGTGCTAACATAACAGCCACCCAGTAAGAGGTTGAAAATGTGAATTCAATAAATTTGGGGAAATGATAAATGAACTTGGTGAAATTGTTTCAATTCATCTGTCAATAGATGAATGGATTAAGAAGATATGATATATATATATATATATATATAATATATTTGGAAACCTTTTTTTAAAAAAGTCAAACTTACAGAAACAGACAGTAGAAAAGTGGTTGCCAGGAGCTAAGGGGTGGGGAAAATAGGGAGAGGTTGGTAAAGGGGTACAAACTTTCAACTATAAAATGAATAAGGCCTGAGGACCTAATGTATAACGTGGTGACTACAGTTGTTAACATGTATTATATAATTGAAAAAAAATTTTTTTTGGCTGCATTGGGTCTTCGTTGCTGTGCGCAGGCTTTCTCTAGTTGCAGCAAACAGGTGCTACTCTTCGTCAAGGTGTGCGGGCTTCTCACTGCAGTGGCTTCTCTTGTTGCAGAGCACGAGCTCTAGGCTCACAGGCTTCAGCAGCTGCATCACGCAACCTCAGTAGTTGTGGCACGGGGGCCCTAGAGTGTGCGAGCTTCACTAGTTGGGTCGCACGGGCTCCGTAGTTGTGGCTCACAGGCTCTAGAGCACAGAGTCAGTAGCTGTGGCACACGGGCTTCGTTGCTCCATGGCATGTGGGATCTTCCCAGACCAGGGATGGAACCTGTGTCCCTTGCATTGGCAGGCAAATTCTTAACCACTGAGCCACGAGGGAAGTCCCTATATAATTGAACTTTGCTAACAAGAGAACTTAAATGTCCTCAACAAAAAAAGGAATAATAAAGTAAAATAAAATACAATAAATTCTCGGATATACTGAAAAACAAAGATGATACTGGATACTATTTACCCAGCTCTAGTCTCTTGGCACCTCTCCAATTCCCTCTGAGTTCTCAGAGATTGCCAGCAGTGGTTTGTGTTACCCCTCTGTGAGTTCTTTGAGTCCTGGGCATCTCAGCTGTTTGGGCTTTCAAAGCCTATGGTAAACTCACTTGTCCAATAAATAGTCTTTTGAATATTCTCTACAGTTTCAAGTCTCTATCCTTTGGGGGAAACTGTACCTTTACTACAGCCGAAAGTAATGGCTGCCTAATTTAGTGAATAGGATGTGTGGTGAGTTGCAAAGTACCATTTTGGGTTTAAAAGCAAAATTTTGATAAAGGATAGTCTGCTTGTACACCTCACCAACTGTCTTCAAAGGAAAAGGTGAAAGAGAAGCTCCAAAGAAGTTTTGTGTTACACCAGCATTCATGCAATACATAAATAGCCTTCCAAAATCAATACTAGTTTGGATGTATTGGCTCTGTGTTTGCTATTTTTAAAAAATCCAATTGTATTACATTATACACACTATAATCACCACTCTGTAATCCTGGCACAGGGACCACATTTGATAAACCAAAAATCAGGGTCTCTAGTTTGACCACTTTGGGATGTATTTATGGGATTTAGCAAATTAGAAGTCAGATATTGGCAAGTCCAGGAATCAACATCAATTAACTCTTGACTATTGTGAATTCTGTCACAACAGCTGCCAAGAGAATGTTCTCTTCACAAGTCACCCTTACCTTTATTTTAATGCTTAAATTACTGTGTGTAAATAAATGTCTGTGTTTCCACCTGATGTATAAAGATAGAAAAAAATCACATTTTAAAAAGGAAAAGAAATTTAATTGTTTATTTCTCCCCTTTCCTCAGTCTCCAGAAGAAAGGACTCTGGTAACCACTAAAGACACTGTCTTAGTCCGTTTGGGTTGCTATAACAGAGTGGCACAGACAGAGTGACTTATAAATAATAGAAATTAATTTTGATTATAAATTTATTTTGATTATAAATGAACTGTTCAGTTCACTCATTTATAATCAGTAGGAGAGACTGTCTAGATGCTGGGGCAGCTCTATGATTTGGGTCTGTAACATGTAATAACTGAATTCAGTACCCTAGTTTTATGTTAAACTATCAGGATTTTCTTGATAAAAGTTAATCCCCCTGCCTCCCCAGTCTACCTGCATTTCTCTTAATGACTTCTGGGTCCTGAGCTCCCTGTGCAGCCTGAAGAAGGTACTGCAGTCAGAACCATGTATTGATGATAAAAGCCTCTGGTAGCAATAAAAGTTGTCCTTAAAAACTGTTCTGGAGGCTGGAAGTCTGAGATCAGGGTGCCAGCACGGTCAGGTTCTGGTGAGGGTTCTCTTCTGAGATGCAGACTACAGACTTGTGTCTGTGTCCTCACGTGGTGGAAGGAGCAAAGGAGCTCCCTGGGGTCTCTTTTGTAAGGATGCTAATCTCATTCATGAGGGCTCCACCCTTATGATCTAATCAGTTCCCACCTATACCTGAGACTGCTATGCGTTTCTCTGGAAACACACACAGAATATATCTCTATAGGAAATTTCCTGAAATTCAATTTGCATGTATCCAACTTTGGGAGCAGGAATGAAGAAGGTATGGAAACTTTTTTATGTGAATATTATGTTTCTCTTCATTAAAAAAAGAAAAGAACAGTAACGCTGACATTTAGGCATTCAGACGGTGAACAGATTTTGACTTAAATTGCATCATAACCAAAGATAATTGATTCTGCCAGTGATACCTAACTAGAACTTTTTGATTAATTAAACTTTCACTGCCAACTGGGCCCAAATACTTAAGTTCACACACCTCTGATTAGGGAATAAATAGGAGAAAATAAACCCTTGATTCTAAGGACCATGAAACCAGGAGAAGCAGAATTGAATGGGGGCACGTGGTCAGTTTTGTTCCCTTTTTTGTATACTGACTATAGGAGAATAGATACCTTTTACTTCCTCCCCAGTAAAAAGACCTTAATCTGGCAAATTTGAGCTGATGGACTAGAGAGAATTAAGATGGGCTATTTGTAAATTATTCAAGATAGTCCAAAAGCAGCTCTGCAATAATGTCTACAGTCTGACTTTTTAAAAAAATCCATACCATGCTTATCATATTGTCAGCTGTGGATTTTCCAGTATAATTTGGGGACATGTGGCCAGAACAGCTGAGGCAGCCAGACAGGTATTACCCTTTCCTGGCACAGAAAGATGCTACATCTTGGTAAATAAACTCTGTACGGCAAGCACCACAGACAGTATCACTTGTAAATAGTAGCTATTTAAGAGAAGCAAGCAAACAAAAACAGATCCCTTCAATCTGGTCTTTTAGGAGTAACAGAACAGAAAGGAAAGGCTGTGTCTGAGTAGTCTTTAACTGATCCTTGAGTATAACTACATGCTAAAATTGAAAGTAATGGTTTGTCAAGAAAGAACCTAAGTCAAGTCTGAGAATCAAAGTGGAATAGTTAGAATCATGGCTGAGGCATGGAACTGCCATGTCCTTGGTTAATATCTATATGATAGAGAAAATTACATCTATGTATTGTGCTGAGAAATGACAAAAGACGATGGTTTACAGCCAGAGTAGTTACAATGCCAGTTCCACCAGGCCATTCTCTTCAGAAACAGTGCGGATAAACGTGTCCTTTGAAAGGAGTTCCCATTTTACTCATAATCCATGCTGTGTCCGAGGTACTTGGCTTTTACTAGCAACTGAGGGTGTTTCTCCATCCTTATCTACTCTGCCCTCAGACCCCTGGGAAATACCCCACAGGGATCTCCTTATTCCAGAGCAGTGGTTCGGAGCCATATCCTCCCACCTTTTCTGCTCTAAGCAGTTAAAGGAGACAATATGCAAATGTGAATACCATCTAATTTTTTTTTTTTTTTGCGGTACGCAGGCCTCTCACTGCTATGGCCTCTCCCGTCATGGAGCACAGGCTCCGGACGTGCAGGCCCAAGCGGCCACGGCTCATGGGCCCAGCCGCTCCGCGGCATGTGGGATCCTCCCGGACCAGGGCACAAACCCGTCCCCTGCATCGGCAGGCGGACTCTCAACCACTGCGCCACCAGGGAAGCCCATTCACTTAAATTTTATTATGTTCTCAACAGCTGGCCTTTCTTTACTCTCCTCTGGGAGTCATCCTGGCTCTACAGAATTAATGGCATCTTTCAAACAAATGGTGCCTGCAGATCAAAAGTCTCCTCCATCCATAAAAAAAAAAAAAAAAAAAAAAATGAACTCCTTGCTAAAATGTTTTCCAAAGGCATAATCACCTGCTGGATTTAAAGATCCCTTCACTCCTCTTACCAAAAGTCTCTCCCTCTAGTTTGGAGAACTGAAGAAGAGATGGGTTACTATTACTGCATCTTATTTTGGAACCTCCAGTGAGCATTACCATAGACAATGTCTGTCTGCCCCCCCCCCGGAAAAATCACACCTAGTCTCCAATGTGATGGTAGTTAGAGGGTAGAGCCTTTGGGAAGTGATGAGACATAAAGTAGGTCCTCTGAGTGCCCACCATAGATAGCATTACTATAAGACATTGTAGGTTTCTATTGTACACATGAGAAAACTAGAAAAATGGACAGCTTCCCCAAACTTCAAGCTAGTGCTTTTGTCTCCTCTTTAAAATAAATTTGTTAGCATTTCTTAAAAGCAATTGCCAATCAACCTCTCTTAAAATAAATATGTTTATAAGCTCTAAGAAATCAAATGTATTTATTTGGCTTTGCTCTCCTCTCAAAGCCTTACAATTAGCAAGCAAACCTATAATTCATAACCTATGTAATACTTAACTAAAATTATTTTGTACAAACAAAACATTAATACAAAGCACTGGGAAGGGCTATTTGGGAGTATTCTGTACATCTGTCATATCTCTAAATATTAAGAATCTTATGCAAAATAACTGGATTACAAATCTTATCAAATGTCAGAGGCAATGTACATGCATGTCTTTAACCAATTTAAATACTTTCTGAGATGACCAGCAGTGACCAAGACATTAGTAAAATAGTGAGCTTCACCATTTATGAAAGTAAGGACAGTTTGCTCATTTGTCTCATTTGTCTGAATACTGAGCCAGCTGCCTGATCCCTGTGGGATCCTAGCACACTTGCCCTGACACTCCACCCATCAGCAAGGCAAGACCAAGATCTGAGAACTGTGTGGTTTCCAATAAGCAGAAGGATCAGGGGTCAGCCCTGGACAGAGGGATAAGTCACTAAGCCAAAGCAGGAACAAAATTCTAAGGAAAGGATATCAGCGAAAACTCTTTTGTTGGCAAGAGGTGGAAATTCAAGCTTAAACCCAGCTTTTGCTCCCAGAGCACACTGCTGTGTGAAAGGCTACTACAAAGCAACTGATCTAACATTTCTGGTCCTATAACATGCTGAATCCCTGACTCTGGGACAGCTACCAGCTCTATTTTCCTGTCCATACTCCCTAAGAGTTTCCGGCCCTGCTCATAACTCCTGATGTTCTGTTTGCACCATTAGATCCTATATCTTATCCAGCAGATTAGTTAAGAATGAGCTGCTGACTAACGGGTCACTCAGCCTGGACCAAAAGACCCAGATACTAGTAAACAGGATAGGCTCTGGGGCTCCAAAGAGGAGTGATCCTACATCTTGGTTTACCTGGGACATTCCAATTTATGTCTGCCATCCTGGACAGATTACTGATCGCATTCCTTCTCACACTCAAAGAGTCCTGGTTGGGATGATAAATCACTGAATCACCCTGGCTACAAGATGATGTAGTCTTAGGGGAGGTAGCCAGGCAGTGACCGTACAAGAGGAATAGGCAGTTGAGAGAGATGAGGACACAGAAAGATGCAGATGGGGAAGACCACACAGATAATACCTGTTTCCCCACATGGTTTCAGGATACTCTGTTTCTCTGTCTTAAATGTCATGAGACATTTCCTTATGACATTTGTCCTGAGCTACTCTATATAGGTAGCCTTGACTAGAACAGAAATCTCCCGCTTCACAAGAATTTTGTTTGTTTGTTTGTTTTTGCTTACTCATTGCCAGTTGACTCAGGTTTAAGAGTTTTTTTGGTTTGGGTTTGGTTTGGTTTTTGCTTTTACTAACAATTTTATATATTTTTATGTTGTACTCATTTCAAGTGTTTTTTTTTTTTTAAATCTACACCATACTTTTCTCTACCTTAGAGGTGAATCAGTCTCTTTGCAACTGGGCTGATTTCTACCATTATTTTTGAACCAATTTCAGTGAAGACCCTCCCATATGTGCACTATTTAGGATCAAGACTGAATTCCACAAAACCACCTAGTCATTTGAAGGTCAACAGACTTGCAGAAAGACAAATGGTACCTCAGTTCACTAAGTGAGGCCAGAATGCACCTTCTGGAGCATTTAGCATATATTCAACAGAGGGACTAATTTTTATGCAGCTGCCTGAGCCATTATTCAATTAGCTCTCATGGCTTCCCAAGGCCTCTGCATGCCTCCCAGCAAGCAAAGCAGCACAGGTGAACACCAAACAGGTGGCATCAGGCACATTTCCAACTTGATTAGATTTACACAGTTTTTAAAATGATGTTTAACAACTTAAACCAACATTTTTACAGCTGCCTATGCCATACTCCCTACATTCCCAGAACAGTTAACTTTAGGTAAGCATTACTGTAACCCAACATGAAACTTAAAAATTTGAAATAGCAGACTGTACCTTCAGTACATAATGTTTGGGGCACTTCACTTTGCCAAGTGAAAACTTAGCGTAATAACTAGATACAAAAATCTCTCTAGGCCTTCTCTTTATATATTATCTGTAGACAAATGAGACATAAATACCCATAAACTCGGCTGAGAAATTCTGTACCTGTTGCAAGGCAAAGGAAAGAAAGGACTTTATACCTGGCAGACTTGAGATTTCAAGTTACATTAAAAAAAAAAAAAAACAATTTCAGATGAAAAGTAGCACCTTTTGGTTACGCAATACAACTTTTAAGATCTAGCTCTCTTTCCATTCAAATATGGATTTAACAGTAATACTACATACAATACTTATAGGAAATTAATCTTGCCTTCATTTTTAGAAAGCAAAATGCACCTACTATGGTTTTCCCAATGACATGAACCTATAACTGGTTAAAAGCATGGATGTGCATGTGTCTTCTTAGCTCAATCTCTTTGCTTTTCTCTTGTTTCCTCTTTCACATTTATACAGCTGGTCCACTGTGTGCAAAATGACTGAGCAGAGGCTAAATCCAGTCTACAGGCACTTTTAAACCTGGCCATCATGTCTTAAAAATCAGAAAAGTAAATCTCACAAGAAATGTGAATTTCTGGCTAAAATTGCACAGCATGAAATCCCTGGGTCTGACTCGCTCTGTGGCAACAATCACATGAGGGAAGTAGCTGCTGCCACCTTTTGAATGAATACGAGATTTCCAGTTCACCACAGCTGCCACCATTCTTTCTTATTTGCAACCAGCTCACTTCATGCATTTCCATGACCTGCCTGGGCTCTGTAGGCATTTGAGTCTGTGATCCCATATCCCCAGGGGTCCATTGCAAAACTCAGTGGACAGCAAGTCTGCAACTTAAAATATCAACTGCTTCCCTTCAATTTCTAAGCACCATGAAATCACTGAAGCTAAGGAAAATGATAGCCAAACACACTTTATCATGCTATCTTTTCAATCAATCGTTAGTTGCATTTTAGGCTTACAGAAGAAGTTGCTGCGTTTCTCCACAATGATTTCATTTGGCTGTTTTGTACAGACACTCATTAGGGCAGGTTCAAACTCTAACTCTAGAGCTATTAGGTAAGTTCTGGTGAAATGATCACTATCATTCCCAAACAAACTATTCTCATATGAATATGGTACTGCTGACTGACCTATAGTGTGATTTCACCTGTGAAGATGAACTTTCATTAGACCATCCACCTCCCCCAACCTTCCCCTGTAATTAGATATGATCAAGGAGACTCAAGAGTGTGACACCCACAGCTGAAGAGCAATTCCACTCAGGATGCCCACAGCATGCACTGCGTTATCATCATCCCCTAATAAACTGATCCAACCATTTACTTTCATGACAAACGGCTAGTGGATTTATTAACAGTTGAATGAATGCTTCCTGGTTGACATCCATCTATACTTTCCTCATATGGAATGGTGGATAACATCGACCATTTTTAATTTTCCAAAGTCAGGAAAATTAAATCCAGGAATACTGGTTATCATTCAATGTTTTCATAACTACAACCAGCAGTTCTTTTTATATGTAGGGTTTATCTGAAACTTTAACTGCATCCTAGCTCTAGAATGAGCACTGAGTTTAGAACCCTTGATACTCTGAAAAATGTTCCAACTCTTATTAGGAGCCCGCTCGAGAAAACTTTTCTTCAGAGTGAAATGCCAAGGGAAACTTGGCCTGACATTCTGCCCACCTACCACTGATCTGCCCCTTATGGACACTGGGAATCTTATAAGTCAACAGCACTTTCTCTTTTGCTTGGGTGCCAGGATGCTCAGAGCCAAAATCATGGGTTGGCAGTAATTACAGTACCCATGATTTATGGGTCCTATAATATGTAGGTTTGCATTTTAATTTCCTCTTGGCTTCAGTCTTCCTATATTTTCCCTGATCTTAAAATTTATCTATTTGTATTTTATTATATAAAAGTGTGAGGAAACAACTTCTCAGTAGAAAAAAGTGGGAGATGGATGGATGATGGATAGAAAAATTGACCTATTGTTCTCATCATTACTATATGAAGATTTAACAAAGATTGGTTGTTAAATCATTCTGTAATTTTCTGCCTCACTTTCCATACAATAACCCACCCTGCTCTGAACAGCAAATGCAAGGACTTTGGAAGCAACAGTGTTGGTCCCATATGCTAAAAGCAGATGGGATCTGCACTGTCTTCACAGTAGCAGCTGCCCAGGAACCAAAGTAAAGAGGAGGAGGCTGGGGGAAAGAGCACGAGGGGAGAGAAACACAAAAGCGCAATCAGGAGCAGAGACGAGAGATACTTCCTGCTACCAGTCTCAGCCACGGTTAAAAAGCAAGCACACATTCATGAACTGCTCCGTTTGATAATGTTTGCACATTTATGGTGTCACTTAATTCAATTCCCACTGCCAAGAGGTATTCTGATCGCCACTGTGCACATGGAGAGGGAAAGACACAGTTTGTTCTGAGTAAAAATTAGCAAGGCCAATGTTCCTTCCAATACCACTATCTGCATTCCAGAAAGTGGGAAACTCTAAAATATAGAAAGTCCATGTTCTACACTGGAGGAAGCTGTCTATGTACTGAATGAAGATGGCTGGGAAAATAAGGAACAAAAATGAAAAGTAAGATGTAACATATCAATGTAACATTAATAACAGGGAAATGACTTCAAGTGCAGCCAGAGAGACTGGCTAAACAGGGAAATCCTTTTGACTCCCAAGTGTTACAAAATCATGACAGCAAAGGGTTCTCTGTGTGTAACTGCAGAATTTCCTTATTTGGAGATGTTACTTTCAACATCTAGCTATTTATCATTCTAGGTTGGCAAAATTTTACCAAAAATTTATTTAAAATACTCTAGCTGATCTCTCACTTTTAAAAAAATGTTTCTTGACTTTTTTAATAGTGAAGGGTGTAAACAATGTCACTGTCCATCTAGCGGAGGAATGAGTAGGCAAAGTGTGCTATATTAATACGATGGAATACCATGCAGCCATTAAAAGGACTAAAGTAGATACATATGTCAACAAACACAGATTTCAAGAATAGAGCTGAATATTAAAGCAAGTTTCAGAATGACTGTAGGATATAAGATCCTTTTATAACTTAAAACAAAGTCAATACTATATATCAGGGGTTGGCAAACTTTTTCTGCAAAAGACAAATAGTAAATAATTTAGACTTTGCAAAGTCATATATGCCATCTGTCACATATTATTCTTTTTTGTTGTTGTCTTTGGACTTGAGGACACAGAGAGGGGGAAGGGTAAGGTGGAATGAAGTGAGAGAGTGGCATGGACATATATACACTACCAAATGTAAAACAGATAGCTAGTGGGAAGCAGCTGCATAGCACAGGGAGATCAGCTCAGTACTTTGTGACCACCTAGAGGGGTGGGATAGGGAGGGTGGGAGGGAGACGCAAGAGGGAGGGGATATGTTTACATATAGCAGATTGACTTTGTTATACAGCACAAGCTAACACAACTTTGTAAAGCAATTATAATCCAATAAAGATATTAAAAAAATCTCACTGTCCTTTTAAATCAGGTAACTATCAATATACATGGTATGAATATCAAGTTTAGAGTGATATCAGCATCATAGCTGAATAAGATGTCTTTTGTTCCTGTCCAACCCCCCCTTCCTAACAATAACAATTTGGTATCCATCCATGGACAAAAGTGCCTTTGTGGGAGCTGTGGGATCCAGCACCATACACCAAGAAACCCAGGAGAAGTCCCATCCACCCATGTGTTGGGTAATAGGTATGCAGATCTTGGTCCCAGCTGTGGACCCTGAGTGGCCCATGAACTGGCTCCAGCCCCTCCTAGCCATGGTCTGGGAGGCCCTGGAAAACACTGTCTTAGATAATCACCCATGGACAAGAGATCTTTTGTGAAAGTCCAGGTTTCCAACAGATAAGTGCCAGCACACCACTGAAGCAAAACAAAAAGTGAATCTGGACACAATGCAGAGGGTAAGAGGAACATTTTGACATTACTCAAACTACCCCTCACCCAAGGCAGTAAAGCTCAGGGCCAAGAGAGATCCTGCTCGTGACTTCTACCACGGTGAAAAACGAGAGTAAGTGCCCAGCTTCCGCAGCTGTGCAGGATGCTGCCAAAGACGCTCATTTCTCTTTTGCCCCATCCACAGTACTGAATCGTAAGCAGCATGTACTGGGGATGAGGGGAAACTGGGAGACAAGCTGACAGGATTCTCAGAGAGCATGAAATGAACAAGAATCCTATTAACTGCATTGTGAACTCCACCAAGAAGCTCACCAATGAGCTGCTGGGGACACCTCACCTGTGGATCTCCCCAACTGGCCCATGGGCATCCCCAATGCTCTGTGTGCCTTACCCACACACATATCTACCCTGTGGCCAGCTCTCTATGCAAGCTCCCAAGAGCGTCAGTGACAGCAAGCTTTGACAAATAGCTAGTGAGAATGTACAGAAAGCTAGCCCAAATGTGCAGGCCAGGGAGAACCCATAAACTTAAGCATTAGCACCACCTTTGGGGAAACAAAGGGAGACTGTCAGCACTCAGCCTGGGGCATTGCAGGATCAAGAGAAGACATCCAAACTTAAGAATTCTGTCACAAGAGGGAGTAAGAAACGTGGAGCAGATGTATCCATAGAAGGTCTGAGAGCCTCAGAATCCTTAGCAGGGCTGATGGAAGGTATTGCTGTCCCAGTTAGTAAGGACTGGAGGAAGTGATGCTACTTCAGATGTGAAGACAGCAAGACAAATTTCAAAGAACATGAAAAATCAAGGAAACAAGACATCACCAAAAGACCACAACAGTCTTCTAGTAACCACTCAAAAAGACATGGAGATCTGTGATTTATCCAGTAAATAATTTGAAATAGCTGTTCTATGGAAACTGGATAGCTATAAGAAAACACAAAAAGACAATTCAACAAAATCAGGAAAAGTTTTTTCTGCATGAACAAAATGAGAAACAAATCGTAAAAAAGAATCAAACAGAAAACTCTGGAACTGAAGAATACAATGAACTAAATTTTAAAATGCAACAGAGAACATCAATAGAAGAATGGATCAAGCAGAAGAAAGAAGCTGTGAGGTAGAAGACAGGACCTTTGAAATTATCCAGTCAGAGAAGAATAAAGAAAAAAGAATGAAAAACAGTGAACAAAGCATATGTGATCTATGGGACATCATAAAAGAAACAACTTAAAAATTACTGGAGTTCCAGAGGAAAAGGGGGTGTGTGCATAAAGCTTGCTTAAAGAAATAATGGCTGAGAAATTCAAAAATCTGCACAGAAATTTGGGTATCTAAGTTCATGAAGTTAGGTCACCAAATAAACTCAAAGAGATTCTGCCCGACACACATTATAATAAAACTGTCGAAGACTGAAGACAAAGAGAGAATTTTAAAAGCAGGAAGAGAAAAGAAGCTTGTAACTTGCAAGGGAACCCTCATTAGAGTATCAGGAAATTTCTCACCAGAAACCTTACAGGCCAGGAGACAGTGGGATGATGTATTCAAAGTGATGAAAGAAAAAACTGCCAACAAAGAATATCTTATCTGGCAAAGGCATCTTTCAGAAATGAAGGAGAGATAAAGACTACCAGATAAACGAAAGCTAAGGGAGTTCATCACCACTAGACCTCCCTTATAAGAAATGCTGAAAGGAGTTCTTTCAGATGAAGTGAAAGGACACTATTAGTAACATAAAAACATTGAAAATATGCAACACACTGGTAAAGGTAAGTATATAGTCAAATTCAGAATACGGTCATACTGTAACATGGTGTGTTACCCACTTAATTCCAGTATAAGGATTAAAGGCCAAGAGTAATAAAAATAACTATAGCTAAAATAATTTGTTAATAAATACACTATATAAAAAAGAGGTAAATTGAGACATCAAAACTAAAACAGGGGTGGGGTGTATAAAAGGGTATAGTTTTTGTGTTATTGAAATTATTATAAGTGTAAAATAGACTGTTATATTTATAAGATGTTTTGTGTAAGCCTCATAGTAACCACAAAGCAATAACCTATATATTCACAAAAGATAAAGGCAATCAACATTTACCACTGTGGAAAATTACCAATTCAAAAAGGAAGGCATCGAGAGCGGAGAAAAAAGAACAAGGGAATTTGTTCAGCAAGAAAATAATAAAGACGGCATTAGTCAAGTCCTTACCTATCAATGATTACTCTATCAATAATTATTCTAAATGTAATTGGATTAATTTCTGCAGTCAAAAAGCACAGAGTAGCTGAATGGATAAAAATAACAAGACCCAACTATATGCTCCTTACAAGACACTCACTTCAGCTTTCAGGAATCACAAAGGCTCCAATCCAAGTGACGGGACAGAAAAAGATACTCCACGCAGATGGAAACCAAAAGAGAGCAGTAGTAGCTATACAGTGGACCCCTAAGCAACACAGGGTTTAAGGCTGCCAACCCGCCAGGCTGTTGAAAATCCACATATAACTACAGTCAGCCCTCCACATCTGTGGTTCCACATCCATGGATTCAACCAACTGTGGATCACGTGGTAATGCAGTGTGTATTTACTGAAAAAAAAATCTGTATATAAATAGACCCACACAGTTCAAACTTAGTATTGTTTAAGGGTCAACTGTACTTACATCAGAAAAAAATGGACTTTAAGCCAAAAACTATAAAAACTGAAAAACAAGGTGATTATATAATGATAGAGGGGTCAATCAATCAAGAAGATATAACAATCATAAATATACACGCACTCAACATTGGAGCACCTAAATCTATTAAACACATACTAGCAGATCTGAAGGGAAAAATAGACAACAATACAATAATAGTACAGAACTTCAGTACCCCACTATCAACAGTGAATAAACCAACCAGACAAACAACAAGGAAACATTGGACCTGAACTATACTTTAGACCAAATGAACATAACAGATTTACATAAAACATTCCATCCAACAGCAGAAGAATACACATTCTTCCCAAATGCACAGAGAACATTCTCCAGGATAGATCATACAATAGGTCACAAAACAAGTCCTAGCAAATTTACCAGTATCAAAACAAATCATACAAGTATCTTTTCTGACAATAGCAGTATGAAACTAGAAATCAATAACAGGAGGAAGGCTGGAATATTCACAAATACATGGAAATTAAACAATATACTCCTGACTAACTAATGAGTCAAAAAAGAAATTTAAAAATACATAAGACAAATGAAAATGGAAATACAACATACCAAAACCTATGGGAAGCAGCAGAAGTAGTTCTAAGAGGGAAGTTTATAATAATAAACAACTACAGAAAGAAAAAAGAAGGATCTCAAATAAACAACCTAACTTTATACCTCAAGAAACTAGAAAAGGAAGAAGAAAATAAGCCCAAAGTTAGCAGAGGGAAGGAAATAACAAAGATCAGAGCAGATTCAAATAAAAATAGAGACCAGCAAAACATCAGAATACAACAAAACAAAGAGGTATTTTTTAAAAAGGTAAATATAATTGGCAAAACTTTACACTATCTTTAAAAAAACGAAGACTCAATTATTTCAGAAATGAAAGAGGGGACATTACAACTAAGACCACAGAAATACAAAGGATTAAAGATACTACAATTAACAATTACACGTCAACAAACTGGATAACCTGGAAGAAATGGATAAATTTCTAGAAACATACAAACTACCAAACTGAATCATGAAGAATTAGAAAATCTGAGCAGAGCTAAAATGAATAAGGAGACTGAATCAGTAATAAAAGAAAAACTTCCCAACAAAGACAAGACCAGGGTCCAATGGTTTCCCTGATGAATTCTATCAAACATTTAAAGAATTAATGCCTATCCTTCTAAAACTCTTCCGAAATATTGAAGAAGAGGAAATACTCCTAAACTTATTTTATGAGGCTAGTATTACCCTGATACCAAGTCAGATAAGGATACCACAAAACAAAACAAAACAAACAACAACAAAATAACTATAGGCCAGGGCTTCCCTGGTGGCGCAGTGGTTGAGAGTCTGCCTGCCAATGCAGGGGACACGGGTTCGTGCCCCGGTCCGGGAAGATCCCACATGCCGCGGAGCGGCTGGGCCCACGAGCCATGGCCGCTAAGCCTGCGTGTCTGGAGCCTGTGCTCCGCAACGGGAGAGGCCACAACAGTGAGAGGCCCGTGTACCGCAAAAAAAAAAAAAAAAAAAAAAAAAAACTCTAGGCCATTATCCTTGATGAATATAAATGTAAAAATTTTCAACACTTTATTACCAAATGGAATTCAACAGCACATTAAAAAGATTTATCCCTTTTAATTAAAAGGAATGTACCTCAAAATAGGAAAGGCTATATATGACAAGCCCACAGATAACATCATACTCAATGGTGAAAGGTTGAACGCTTTTCCTCTAAGATCATAAACAAGATGAAGGGTGCCCACTCTTACCAATCCTATTCAACATAGTACTGTAAATCCTAGCCAGAACAATTATAAGAAAAAGAAAGGAAGTAAGGAAAGAAGAAAGAAGGAAAGAAAGAAAAGGCATACAAATTATAAAGGAAAAAGTAAAACTGTCTTTGTGTTCAGACATGACCATATATAGAGAAAACCCTAGATTCCACCAAAACACTGTTAGAACTAAGCAACAAATTCAGTAAATTTGCAGGATACAAAATCAACATACAGAAATCAGTTGCATTTCTATACACTTACTAACAATGGAATATCTGAAAAAGAAATTTTAAAATACCACATTTATTTACAATAGCATTAGAAACAAAAAACTTAAGAATAAATTTAACCAAGGAGGTGAAAGATCTATACACTGAAAACTATAATACATTGATGAAAGAAACTGAAGATGACACAAATAAATGGAAACATATATGTTCATCATTCAGAATCATTAATATTGTTAAAATGTCGATATTACCCAAACTGATCTGCAGATTCAGTGCAATCTCTATCAAGATTCTAATTGCATTTTTCATGGAAATAGAACAATCATAAAATGTGTATGGCACCATACAAGACCCTGAATAGCCAAGGCAATCCTGAGAATGAAGAAAAAGCCAGAGGCATCACACTTCCTGATATCAAATATACTGCAAAGCTATATTAACCAAAACAATATGGTACTAGCATAAAAATATACACACAGATAAATGGAATAGAATTGAGAGCCCCAAAATAAACTCTCACATTTATGGTGAACTAATATTTGTCAGGGGAGCCAAGAATACTCAATGAGTAAATGATAATCTCTTCAAAAAAATGGTGTAGGGAAAACTAGATAACTACACTCAGAAGAATGTGATTGGACAGCACTTACTAAAATTAACTCGAAATGGATTATAGACTTAAACATAAGAACTGAAACCATAAAACTGCTAGAAGAAAACAAGAGAGAAACTCCTTGATATTGGTCTTGGTCATGATTTGTTGGATATGACACCAAAAGCAAAACTAAACAGTGGGACTACATCAAAAAGCTTCTGCACAGAAAAGAAACAATCAACAAATGAAAAGATAATCTATGTAATCAGAGAAAATACTTGCAAATCATCTATCTGATACAGGATTGATAAACAAAATATATAAGGAACTCATACAAATCAACAGCAGAAAAACAATCTGATTAAAAAACGAGCAGAGGACCTGAAAAGACATTTTTCCAAAGATGACATCCAGATGGCCAACAGATACATGAAAAGATGCTCAATATCCTAATTATCAGGGAAATGCAAATCAAAACCCAAATGAGATATCTCCTTACATGTGCTAGAATGGCTATCATCAAAAAGACAAGAGACTGCAAGTGTTGGAGAGGAAGTGGAGAAAAGGAAGCCCTCATGCACTGTTGGTGGGAATGTAAATTGGTACAGCCATTACGAAAAACAGTATGGAAGTTCCTCAAAAAATTAAAAATAGAACTACCATATGATCCAGCAATCCTACTCCTGGGGATATATTCAAAGGAAATGAAAATACTATCTCTAAGAGTTTATCTGCACTCCCATGTTCACTGCAGCATTATTCATAACAGCCAAAATACGAAAACAACCTAAGTGTCTGTCTACAGATGAATGGATAAAAAAGATGTGGCATATATATTCAACGGAATATCATTCAGCCATGAGAAATAAGGAAATCCTGGCATTTATGACAACATGGACCTACCTTGAGGGCATTATGGCAAGTAAAATAAGTCAAACAGAAAGACAAATACTGAATATCACTTATATGCGGATTCTATAAAAGCCAAACTCATAGAAACAGAGTAGAATGGTGGTTATGAGGGGTTTGGGGCAAGGGAAATGGAGAGATGCTGTTAAAAGGTACAAACTTCCAGTTATAAGTGCTGGAGATCTAATGTACAGTATGGTGATTATAGTTCATAATACTGTATTATATACTTGAAATTGCTAAGACAGTAGACCTTAACTGTTCTCACCACAAAAAATCAATGGTAATTAGTTGAGGTGATGGAGGTGTTGACACTAACCCTACTGAGGTAATCATTTCACAATATATAAGTGTATCAAATCAACACACTATACACCTTAAACTTACACAATGATATATGTCAACTATATCTCAATAAAGCTAAAAAAAGAATCAAGTTTATAAAATATTACACTTTAAAATTGTTTCCTGTCTTGTCTACACACAGGTACACACACACACACACACATATACTCACACACACTCACAGGACTCTAATTAATCCGAAGAGTTAACAGTATAAAAGTATATAGTGCAAATGCCAAGAGCTCAGACTCAAACTAGCCTGTCTGGCATACAGCTGTGGCTCTACTATTTGCTATCCTGTGAGCTTCCACAGGTTACTTAAAGGTGTCCTTTGAAAAATGAGAATTGATAATAATACCTATCCCCTAGGGTGGTTGTATGTATATATGCACATATATACATACATATTTACATTTACTTACTTATGTATATACCCTTATATCTATATTTACATATATATATGTCATATAATAAGTACTCAGTGTTAGCTCAGGTTGGAAATTATTTTATTCTGCTAAAGAAAAACAAATAGACACAGGTGTGAATTTTATCCAAGGGGCCCCTAGGCCTCCCCTCCACTGGGGATTTGTTCCGTTCGCAATTCCTCAAGGGTAGAAATGGCCCTTTCTGGGTTGTTTCTTTGAAGGTCTAGTATTGAAATTCATTCCAGTACTATGGAAGGAAGCCAAGAAAGTCAGCTTTTTTTGGAAGGCTGCATGCCTCAGAAGAACTTGAGTCAAGGGGGGCCAGAGTGCTGGCAGTGAGTCAGCTCCTTATTAAAAAACACTTATTGATCACCTGCTGTGTGCTGGGCACAAGAGCGGGGGCTATAGAGGGGGTACAAACAAAACTAGAAATGAGGTTCCCACCCTCAAAGAAGAGACACACAAAATGACTATTAAAAACCAATGCATTATTACATACAAAATCATGTGGGATAATTTGTATTCAAAAATCCAAAGAGACGAAGTGTTGTGTATTCATCCCATCAGGGAAGGCTGTTTAGGGGAGGTGAAAGGTGAGCTGCAGGTAGCAGGAGGAATCTGGAAAGGCAGAGAGGAAGGAGGAGGGTCATGGCCTGAAGCAAAGCTCTCAGCAGGGAAATTTTTCAGTCTGCTGTGCAAGTGGGGAAGTGGCCTAATTTTCCAGTGTGGAGGGGCCAACATATGGAGTTACAGAGAAAACTAAGGCTGGACAGAAAGGCCACTTGGTGATGTAACGTTCAGTACAAGGTTAGATTTGTCATCTCACGCAACAGGTAGCCTGTGTGGATTGTTGAGGAGGGTCTGATGACAATTTCAGCAATTTTCTTTGCATTGAGCTTTGGTCCTGCCATGGATACCACAGTTAACTTTTTGATCAGTTCCATCAAAAATCATTTGATCGCATCCTGCATGAGGGAAGGAAGCCTGTTTCCGGCCTGTTCACCATCATCCAGGATGGGGACTGCACAGTATAGGAGTGAATAAGTAAAAAATCTCTTATTTGATAATTAAATAAGTTAATATATGTAAGGTGCTTAGAAGAGTACCTGGCACAAAAGAAGCTCTACAAAAGTCCTGCTATTCTCCCTTCCTCCTCCCCCTTCTTCATTAGTAAGGCAGAGTATATGCACCAGGACCTCAATGAGTCCCGTCCATTGGGCCACGGTAGCTGAGTATCACCATGCAGGTTGTGCACTGCACAAAATATTCACATAGACCATGAAGAGAACAGTGCTGTCTGGAACTGTTTTACACAACAGCCCTCACAGGCCAGCTTCCCATGACATACTGAACTTGGAAGCTCCTTCCATGCTTCAAAATTCTAGAATAACCTCAAAACCCCTTCCTAACCGTCACAGAAGGGAGATCAAAGGGTGGACAGGGCAGAAGGAAACTAACAGTGCAAAAATGAGAGAAGGCATTCCCAAGGTAACTGGCAGCTGCAGCAGGCATCTTTTAAGTGTATCGGAAGAAAAGGACCCTCTTAAAGGGTTTTGCAAAAGGGAAGAATAAGATCACTACTTTAAAGGCTTGAACTTGAGTAACTGCAGTCGGAGATACAGAGAAAGCTCTGCCATCAGTATAAAATACCTGATTCAAGAAGGTGCCAGGTCAGGTTGGGATGGAACAGCACAGGATATGAGCAACACGGGACACAAAAGGATTCGTGGGTGATGTCAATTCAGGAAGACTTCAGGAAACAAACTGAAAAGGATCAGGACTGTTGCTAAGGGATTCACCAGTTCTTTCTGGAGGTAAGATCAGCTGTTAGTATGTGACTATCACTACTTATTATTATAGTCTCAGAAGTGTGTCTGTGATTCATTTGTTATATAAAAGGAAACGATTTAGAAAGCTGTATGCCATTAAAACCATATGGAAGTTCTAGGCATTCACGACAAGTCACTCTGTTATCCTCAAGGCCAGGAATATAGAGGTAGGTGGTCCCCAGGTGATAAGCCCAGTAAGGGTTCTAGTTGGTGGCCAGATTGGGCAGAACAAGTAATCTTACAGAGGAGTAAGGGTAGGATTGGTTTTTAAGTGCAAGTTAACATAATGCAAATACCTCAAAGGTCAATAACCATACATCTCACCTTGCTCGCAAAATGACTTACTGGCAAATTGTGTACATTTTATTAGAATGACTTCCATGTAATAGAAATTTACCAATGACAAAGTGCTAACTGCCAAAACCTCAAGTGGGCTATATTACAAAGGATGGAAAGTGAAAGCTCTACCCCTGTGGCTGCCGAGGGACCTTGAGTAGAGGAAATAGCAGACGTGCTGGCAAGGGTGATGGGGAAGCCGGGTTTCAGTGCCGCAGTGCCACTGGGCGGCAGGGGACTGACAGAGGTACAGGGACTGGCCTCACCATGGCAGTCCCAGATGAGTCTACGCTTTGAGAGAACACCTTAAGCGTTCCAAAACACCCCAGAAGCAGCACTGCAAACATCCAGATGACAAACTGTCCCTGCTGTGCCTCTCTTACAGCTATGATCACTCTGCCATGTGTGTGACAGCTACTGGGGCACAGAGCCACCTCCCTGCTAGATTCCTAGCTCCTGGAGAGTGCAGCTGTGCCTGGTTCATCTTGGATCTCCCATAGTGACTAGCCCAGCACTGAGCCCGTGGTGGATGCTAACGGTGCGCTGGGCTATGTACATTATATCCATTATCTCATTTAATCCACCAGCAGTCCTCTGCAGTACATACTGGAATTATTCCCATTTCACAATGAGGAAACCAAACCTTAGAAGGATGAAGTGACTGCTGTTAAGTTATACGGCTGATTGGTGAAAGCACCAGGATTTGCACCAAAAGTCATGCTTTTTTTTTTTTTTTTTTCGGTACGCCGGCCTCTCACTGTTGTGGTCTCTCCCGTTGCGGAGCACAGGCTCTGGACGTGCAGGCTCAGTGGCCATGGCTCATGGGCCCAGCCGCACCACGGCATGTGGGATCTTCCCGGACCTGGGCATGAACCCGTGTCCCCTGCATTGGCAGGCACACTCTCAACCACTGCGCCACCAGGGAAGCCCCAAAAGTCATGCTTTTAACTATCACATTACCCTTCCTCCAGATTAGGGGTGGGCAAACTATCACCCATGAGCCAAATCCAGCCTCTGGCCTGTTTTTGTACTGGCCACAGGCTAAGGAATTTTTTACATTTTCACATAGTTTAAAAAAATCAAAGCAAGAATAATATTTTGTGACAAATGAAAATTACATGAAATTCAAATTTCAGTGTCCATAAAAGATGTTTAATTGGAATACAGCCACCTTCATTCTTCTACATATTGTCCATGGCTGTTTCCATGCTGCAAGCGCAGAGTTGAGTAATTGTGACAAAGGCTATACGGCCCATGAAACTAAAATATTTAGTGGCTGGCCCTTTACAGAAAAAGTTTACTCACTTCATCTCTAGATACAGAGCCTAACAGCAGACATACTTCTCTACCCAGCTGTGCAGGAATATTGGCACATAAGGTCAGAGAAATCATGGAGTGATAAGTATCAGGGCAGCTCGCAAGCACCATCTGAAGGCCATGGCTACAACCTGGCCACACCTGGAACCGGGAGGCAGGCACAAGGCACTTGGCTCAGGACCGTTTGCTGGCAGAGGAGGTATTGCTGATGGTGGCTCTGCAGGTCAATGAGGACGCTCAATAAACCACTGATTGCTTTGGCCAATTGCAAGTAACAAGATCTTGCAGATGACTGAGCTGTGCACATGATATGAAAATCACATTTAGCCTTGAGTCAGCAACCTCCTTTCCTGCTGAGCTCTGCAGAGATGCCAACAAGTTGCCGAACTAACAGACTGGGGTATCGCCACCTTGTGCTAGAGATGCTAACTGAGCAGTGACATAGCCGGGGAGTCGACTACAGGATGGGAGAAGGGCAAGCCAGATGCCTGTACAATCCTGTACCTGCAGGATGAGTAGGGCATGGATGAACCTTCTCTCTTCACAGCCAGGAGAACACAGTGGAAGCAGCCAGACGGAGCCCTAAAGGCAAGAAACCAGCTCTGGGGAGGGGGTGGGCGGCTCAGGAGAAAGAAGGACATGGTCACTACTTGCCCCTATGTTTTATGGGCCTCCTGCCAGATGGTCAAGGCAAAGGACACCCATGCCCAGGTAGGGGCTGGGACAAAGTGGGCAGCACACCAGATCTTACTAGATCCCCCATACAGGACATTATGTCATTAACTGTGACCTGGTACTCTAAGGTCACTGTTCTGCACAGCAGCTCTCCTGAAAATGTGCAGTAACAGGAGGGGGAAATTAACAGAAATTACATCTTTGGAAAACAAAGTGGTACAATAAGTAAAGCATAGGCTCTGGGGTCAGAATTCCCGGGCTTCAGTTTTGTCTCTGACACTAGTACTCCCTACTTGATCCTTATATCAGATCACTTAATTTTTCAGATTTTTGGTAAACTCTGCAAAATGAACTAACAGAGTTAATCAAAGGGTCATGTAGCCTATATGTCAGGATTAGGTTTGTCTGCGTAAAACAAAAACTCAAATAACAGTGACCTAAATGACACAGTGATTTATTTTTCTCTCATCTAAAGGAAGTCCAGAATTAGGGAGTGCAAGGCTGGTGCAGCAGTTCCACAGTCAAACAAACACAGGTACCGTGGAACCCTTCTCCTCTGATGTGCTTAAAATATACTTTCCATCCTCAGTGTGTCTGATAGCCAAAAATGACTGCTGCAACTCCGGCAATCAAGTCTACACTCCAGGCAGCAAGAAGCTGGAAGAGGCAATGGATAAATGACATAATTCCTCTGTGAATCAGCCCATATTAAGGAGATTTCCCAGAAACCCTATCCAGTGAACTGCCATCCTTATTTGCAAGGCTGGCTGGGAGGTGTACATTGTAACAATGGTCACCGTCACCTCTAATAAAACAGAACTTCTGACAGTACGGAAGGAGGAGAGAATAGAATGAGGAGGCAGTAAGTAGTCTTGGCCACAAATGCTCACCTCAAGGGCCGATGCTGTCCCCAAATTACCTAATGTGTATAAAAGGACATTGTAAAGTTGCAGAGGGACATGAAATAAAATCCACACTCCTTGGTTTCCCATAGAAGGCCCTTCACGATTGGGCCCTGCTCTCCCTGCTAAGTCACACCTCCTACCACTCCCCCTGCCTTACACTTTCTGCTCACCACAGCGAACTGCTGGCGGTTCCTTGCATGGCTTGCCTCCATGCCTTAAATCTCCTCTTCTTCACCCAACTCAGGTACCATCTTCCCGAAGCCTCCCTGGAGCTCCAGGGTGAGGTAAGTGTTCCTTTGCTGTCCTCCCACAGTGTCCCATGGACATTCCATCCCACCATCCTCCTCATTACCTTGAAATAATCATTCTATGCTTTTATCTTTCCCTCTAGACCTGTGCTGTGCAATACGATAGCCACTAGCCACATAAGGCAAAAGAGCCCTTGACACGTGGGCCAGTCCAAATTCAGATGTGCTGTTAAGAGTAAAATGAAATCTACAAGATTTCAAAAACACAGGATGAAAGAAAAAGAATGTAAAATACCTCGTTAATAATTTTCTATATTGGCTTCACTTTTGAACTGTAACATTTTGGATGTACTGGGTTATATTATTAAAATAAAATTTATCTGTTTCTTTTGGCTTTTTCAAAAAATGTGTTTACTACAACTTTAAAATTACGTATGTGGAAAGAGTTCTAGAGATGGATGTCGGAGATGGTTGCACAACAGTATAAATGTACTTAATACCACCAAACTGTACACTTAAAAATGGTTAAGATGGGGACTTCCCTGGTGGTCCAATGGTTAAGAATCTGCCTTCCAATGCAGGGGACACGGGTTTGATCCCTGGTCAGGGAACTAAGACATCCCACATGCCACGGGACAACCGAGCCCGAGCACCACAACTACTGAGCATGTGGGCTACAACTACAAAGCCCACACGCTCTGGAGCCTGCACACTACGACTAAAGAGAAGCCCATGAGCCACAACGAGGAGCCCGTGCGGCACAGCAGATGATCCCACATGCTGCAACTAAGACCCAACATAGCCAAAAATAAAATAAATATTTTTTAAAAAATGGTTAAGATGGTAAATTTTGTTATGTGTATTTTTAATTTAAGAAGTGAAATACACATACATATATGTTTTAAATTACATACGTGGTTCACTTTTGAGGCTCACCTTGCACTTCTACTGGTGAGTGCTACTCTAAGCTATTAGCTCCTGGAGGGAAGCAACTATGTCTCATTAATGTTTGTGTCTCAAGCCTGTACAGTGTCTGCTTCCTAAGTGTTGGTTGCACAAAATCATACATATTATAAAATCTCTGATCACAACATGACAAAGGCAGTTGAAAGGGAAAGATGACAGTAGTAAAGGACATTCTGCAAGACCAAAATGTGCCCAATTCGGGGCCTTGATAAAGTCTGGGAAAAACCAAGGTGGTCTTTGTCATGTAGTGGCGGTGCACAGCCCC
Organism: Neophocaena asiaeorientalis asiaeorientalis; assembly: GCF_003031525.2. Lineage (NCBI taxonomy): Eukaryota > Metazoa > Chordata > Mammalia > Artiodactyla > Phocoenidae > Neophocaena > Neophocaena asiaeorientalis. Next base: position 3,660,553 of record NW_020185324.1, read on the forward strand.
ATGGACCTTGGTTCACATCCCAGCATTGCTATTAACCAGAGAATGACTTTCGCAAGTGACATTCACCCAAGCCTCCCTTTCTTCACCTGTCAACGGGGGATGATTACAGCACTGACCGTATCATGTTGCAAGGCGAAATAAAGGAGATTCTGCTGGCACAGTCCCTGAAGCATAATGAACGATCAGTAAATGTTAGCTTCTTTTTTTTTTATTAGCTTTTACAGGCCCGTCGGGAAGGAAAAACAATTTTTTAAAAGTTGCCTGAAGCCAACCCACATTAAGTTATTTCCCTGCTGCATATTAAAACAATTTTCCATCTGAGATGACAAAAATAATTTGAGCTGGCAGGTGCATGGTGTTGTCACCCACTTTGTTGCTTGGAATTGAATGGATTGTACATAAATACCACTTGGAAAAGCACCTGACTTGAAGGTCTGCTGCGTGCTCTGTGGTGCTGAAGGGGTCCTGCACACGGGCACTATGGCATAGCCACGCAGGCAGGTGGAGCAGCTGTGCTGGCTGGGTCACACACACGGGTGTGTTATGTTCCTAACTCAGTCGCCAAATCTCAGTGGCTTAAAACCACATTTCCTTCTCATTTATGCTATATGCAACAGGTCAGTGCAGGGCTTCTGCTTCACGTTATTCTCACCAAAGGACCCAGGCTAGAAAGTGCCTAGAATTGTGTCTGCAAGAAAGCAGGAACATGGCTTGTAAAATCTTCAGGCAGAAATGACACACCTCTCTTGTTCACATCTATTGGCCAAAGCAAGTCATATGTCCACGTCTAACTTAAGGGAGTAGGGAAGTGGAATCTTATCTTATGGCTAAAAAAAGAAAAGCAGAGTAACACCCATGAAGAGCTCTGATGACTGCCACTGCCTGAGTAGATGGTCACGTGATGGCAAACAAATGACACCACCCAGTGCCCAAAGATGAAATTCTGGGATTCTAACAAAATCGCCCTCAATTTCATATCCGTAGAAAGCAGTGAAATGCAAATTGAAACTATGTACTATTTTTAAGAACAATTGAATCAGTAAAACCTACAACGTCCAATTCTGTTAAGGTTTCAGTGAAACGACACAAACAAATACTCCTGTAGTCATCATAAGTCAGAACATGTGTTTTGGAAAGCAGTCTGGCGGAAGTTCATATCCTTTGGCGCATTTGTTCAACTTCTGGGGATTGACCTGAATGAAACCATCCAAAAACTATAGGCCCAAAGACATTCATTTATTTGTAACATAAAAAATGTTGCTATTTACCAATTATAATAGCAAACATATTTATAATTTAAAAAGTAGAAAGAATTAAAATATCCTACTATAGAGGCCAGGTTAATAAGTAAGCTATAGAAACTCTTTGGGGAATATTATTTACATATTTTCAATTATGCTTATAAAGTCCAAAAAATATGGAAATATGCTTATGATGGAATACTAAATGAAAATAGTAGGATGTAAAATAATATGGAAATAATAATCACAACCATTTAGAAATGGGTACAAAACAAAAATGCTGAAAATAATTAAGCCAAAATGCTAACAGAAATTGTACTAATGTTTTCCCCTCAGATACAATAATGAAAAATAAACTTTAAAATGGAAACTGAGAAAACTAAGAATTATCTCCAGCTGCAAGGGCTTCTGTGAAGAGGCTTCTTGGGCAGAAGTTACATTTAGAAAATGGTTTCTCCATAAAAGCATGGATCTGTCATAGTGCAAGCTCACAGTAGCTGCTCAAAAACATTATTGAACGAAGACATAAATAGACATTTCTCCAAAGAAGATAGACAGATGGCCAAGAGGCACATGAAGAGATGCTGAACACCGCTAATTATTAGAGAAAAATGCAAATCAAAACTGCAAAGAGATATTACCTCACACCAGTCAGAATGGCCATCATCAAAAAGTAAATGCTGGAGAGGGTGTGGAGAAAAGCGAACCCTCCTATACTGTTCGTGGGAATGTAAATTGGTACAGCCACTACGGAGAACAGTATGGAGGCTCCTTAAAAAACTAAAAATAGAGCTACCATATGATCTAGCAATCCCACTCCGGGGCATGTATCTGGAGAAAGACATGGTTCAAAAGGATACATGCACCCTAATGTTCGTTGCAGTGCTCTTTTACAATAGCCAAGACATGGAAGCAACCTGAATGTCCACTGACAGAGGAATGGAAAAAGATGTGGTACATGTATACAATGGAATACTACTCAGCCATTAAAAAGAATAAAATAATGTCATTTGCAGCAACATGGATGGACCTGGAGATTATCATACTAAGTGAAGTAAGTCAGATAGAGAAAGTCAAGTATCATATGATATTGCTTATATGCGGAATCCAAAAAAATGATACAATTGAACTCATTTGCAAAACAGAAACAGGCACACAAACTTAAGTAGAGAACGAACTTATGGTTACCAGGGGAAAAGGGTTGGGGAGAGGGATAGATTGGGAGTTTGGGATTGACATGTACACACTGCTATGTTTAAAATAGATAACCAACAAGAACCTACTGTTGTAGCACAAGGAACTGTGCTCAATACTTTGTAATAACCTAAATGGGAAAAGAATTTGAAAAAGAATAGATTCACATGTGTATGTGTGTGTGTGTGTGTGTGTGTATATATATATATAAAACTGAATCACTTTGCCGTTTACCTGAAACTAACATATTGTTAATCAACCATACTCCAATATACAACAAAAATTAAATAAGAAAAAGGTATAAGCAGTAAAGAAGTAAACACTAAATACCTTTTTTATAAACAAACAGAAAAAAGCATTTATTGAATAAATAAATGAAAAAGATTAATGGAGAAAAGAAAGAGAAACAATCATAAATGAATGTTGAATTGAGAACATGAAAATGGAGGGATTATCTCTCTTAAGAATCCTGGCTAGGTACCACTAATCACTAATGAAATAAATAGTACTCAAGCCTAGAAAGAACAGCCTCCCTAGATTAGTTCTGGCCCAGGATGTGGGCCAGAAGGTTTTATCAGCCTCAGAAACTCATTTCTTCCTTGATGTCACCACCACTCAGGAGTCAGTCTCCTTTGCTTTTATTTCCTTCTCCCCCTCAGCCATTCCTCCTTGAGTTTTACCCCTCCCATCCCCAAGACTGGTCCTGGACAGGGTCTGAGTTGGAATGCCTGCCTATTAGAAAGAGCAGATTATTTTCCTTCAACCACAGGGAAAATAAGATAACGGCGATTTTACTCTCATTCTACGATCTGCCCTGTTATTTTAATGATATGCTCTAAACCCAGATCACTTAATGAAATTCCCAGGAAAGCCTAAATCAAAGTTTCCCTAAGGAATATAGAACTTACATAATTTGAATATGTAAGACCCCCATGTGTGGTTTTACAGGGTGTGCAATGCTCAACCCTGGGGCTACACTATTTATCAAAAGCATTGCAGACTTATTTATTACAATTCTTTAGCAAATGGCAGGCAACTGTATTTTTTTCTGACAATATCAGTATACAGATAACCTTCTGGCAGATGAGAGAAAAACTATCTTAAGAAAGGGGCTTTTTTTTTTTTCCTAGTTTGGATAAAGTGTTATGTGGACTATGGTGGCTTTAAAGTATGCTTGATGAATACACGTTAGTCCTTGCCTTCTCCTCCATAGTCTACCCTCGAAAGGATTGGCACACTCAAATCCTTCATGATTCAGAACAGGTTATGGAAATAAGTGAAGCAGGCCAAGTGTGTGCATCTTTAGATAGTGGCGACTGTCAAGAATCTGGAGGGTAGAGTATAGACCTAGTCTAAATGCCTTAAAGCTTAATTTAAAAACAAAATCACTTTGTAGGCTAAATGTAATTTATCTTCTGGGAAATTCATTTCTCTGGTGATCAGAGAACTGTTCTTGATTTGACCAAGAACTACATTTGCGAACTGTATTCTTGGTCAAATCAGTGATGAAAAGAAAGAAAGAAAAAAAAAGGAATAGAAATGCAGCTTATTTGTTGAACCTTAATTTTCCTCCTTATTTTTAGCAATCAAACCCACAGAATTTTCAAGAGGTTTCCAAGTTACTGTTTCTCAACCAAGTGTGAATTTGTTCCCCGCAAGGAACATCTGGCAAAGTCTGAAGACAGCTGGTTGTCACAACTAGGGAGGGGCATGCTGCTTAGAGGCCAGGGACGCCGCTAAGCATTTCACGTTGCACAGGACAGCTCCATCCACCACCACCACCAAGAATTATCCACACTAAAATGTCAATTGGTGCCACTGCAGAAAAACTCTGCTCAAAGTAGTTCTGTACGCATTGAAAAGAAAAAAAGGAGAGAGAAAAAAAGGAGACCTTTAGGTTGAAGGGAAGAGAATCCTTAAACCCTATGAATATCTATAGGTGTGGATGGTAGAAACTAAAAAGGTTAGCCAATTTCTGGAACCAGCATAGGGAAGGGGGGTGACCAAGATGTTAGCGAAGAGCTATAGGCGTTCCTAGGCAAAAGGCTGCTCTAGCTCCTTGTTCTGGGGACTTCTGGAAGCACCACTTTATCCACACATTTGTGTGATATGCAATGTCATGTTAGACCATGACTGTATCTGTGAGTTTCCAGGAATATGTTTCATTAGCATGTGAACTACTGGAGAAGATGGTGGCATCTTAAATTCTTTCCTCAGAGAAACCTTTACCCATGTAATTATTCTTGCTGCTGAATATGGACGTTATACTCCATAACACTACTTGTTTATAGAGTTTGAATACTAAGCCTCAGGTATACCGTGAAATTTGCAGACCGGCCTGAACCTATGCCTCTTACAAGTTACTTTGGTACAGAAATGATTTCTGAATTTCAAACCACCTCAAGCAGATTTTAACTCCATTCTAATTGATGTAACACCACCATTGACTATACATCCCAGGAGATCTGGTAGTCCTTTTAATGAGCAAACTAACATGTTGTCTCATCAACAAATTTTTTATAATGATTCCCCCCCTTCCTTGAAATGAGCTTAATACAGCATACTGTCTCTTCCTTTATGCCCCATGATTCCGTAAGGATACACTAAAATAGCTTAAGATGACATGAACTAAATTGCTTTCGGGACATCACTATCTTACCTGGGAACCACAGGGAGTCTTCTCTTACAAAGAGAAGGTGGGCGGGTTGGGGGAGACACTTGCCTGGTAACAAACTGCTCAGCAAATAGAAAATCAATGAAAGGGAATATTATACCCCTAACACCCCACTCAGTGCCGGAATGGTTGAAGGTTTTAAACACCAAATAAATATTTTTTTCACTGAATCATAGGTGATATAAATAAAGCCTCCCATTTAAAAATTTTTAATTTAACAGTGTATCTAGAAGGTTTTTTTCCTAAGTATGCAGAAGTTTTAGCTTTTAGACAGCTATATGGTATTCCAAATCACCAACAATCTAATGATGAACATTTTGGTTCTTTTCAGTATTCTGATATTAAAAATAATGAGTTAATCTTAGTATTTTCTTAAATTTCATTTCTCCCATTTATGAGTATATTTGTAAATTAAATTCCTAGAAGTGAGATCAAAAGATGGGCCCATTTTAATTTTGAAATATATCACCAAATTGCCCTCTATACAAACTGTTATAATTTACACTCCACAGGAATATAGGAAAATGCATATTTCCCCACATCACCACCACCACAGTGCATTAACCATTTTTTAATGAATAAATAAATTTAAATATTTAAAACACACTTAAATATTTTCTTTTCTGTTAACCTATTTTATGACATAGTTCCCTTGACACTCCCAAGACAGCGAAAGCATTTAAAGGCACTTTAAGGAAGAATGGGGAGATGGCGCTAAGGAAGACTGCAAAGAGTAATGCTGAGCCCAGACTATCCAATATTAAATAACCTTGTTCTGTTTTGCCAAAAACTATTAGCCCAATTCAACAAAGCCTAAATTATAAAGATTCTCAACTTCTACTGCTCAGTCATACACCTTCCTGCAATTGCTACTGTAATTTGAAGAGCTCATTTCAATGCAGCTTGAAAACTCTTGATCAATACACCTCAGATGACCAGCAGGTAGATAAACATATAGGTAAATGAGATTTGTTTCCGGAAGTTTCATAGGGATTGCATTGAATCTGTAGATTGCTTTGGGTAGTATAGTCATTTTCACAATGTTGATTCTTCCAATCCAAGAACATGGTATATCTCTCCATCTGTCTGTATCATCTTAACTTCTTTCATTAATGTCTTATAGTTTTCTGCCTACAGGTCTTTTGTCTCCTTAGGTAGGTTTATTCCTTGGTATCCTATTCTTTATGTTGCAATGGTAAATGGAGTATTTCCTTAATTTCTCTTCCAGATTTTTCATCATTAGTGTATAGGAATTCAAGAGATTTCTGTGCATTAATATTGTATCCTGCTACTTTACCAAAATCATGGATTAGCTCTAGTAGTTTTCTGGTAACATCTTTAGGATTCTCTAGGTATAGTATCATGTCATCTGCAAACAGTGACAGCTTTACTTCTTCTTTTCTGATTTGGAATCCTTTTGTTTCTTTTTTTCTGTGATTGCTGTGGCTAAAACTTCCAAAAATATGTTGAATAATAGTGGTGAGAGTGGGCAACCTTCTCTTGTTCCTGATCTTAGAGGAAATGGTTTCAGTTTTTCACCATTGAGAACGATGTTGGCTGTGGGTCTGTCATATAAGGCCTTTATTATGTTGAGGTAAGTTCCCTCTGTGCCTACTTTCTGCAGGGTTTTTATCATAAATGGGTGTTGAATTTTGTCGAAAGCTTTTTCTGCATCTATTGAGATGATCATATGGTTTTTCTCCTTCAGTTTGTTAATATGATTTATCACATTGATTGATTTGCATATATTGAAGAATCCTTGCATTCCTGGGCTAAAGCCCACTTGATCATGGTGTATGATCCTTTTCATGTGCTATAGGATTCTGTTTGCTAGTATTTTGTGAAGGACTTTTGCATCTATGTTCATCAGTGATATTGGCCTGTAGTTTTCTTTGTGGCATCTTTGTCTGGTTTTGGTATCAGGGTGATGGTGGCCTCGTAGAATGAGTTTGCGAGTGTTCCTCCCTCTGCTATATTTTGAAAGAGTTTGAGAAGGATACATGTTAGCACTTCTCTAAATGTTCGATAGAATTTGCCTGTGAAGCCATCTGGTTCTGGGCTTTTGTTTGTTGGAAGATTTTTAATCACAGTTTCAACTTCAGTGCTTGTGACTGGTCTGTTTATATTTTCTATTTCTTCCTGATTCAGTCTCGGAAGGTTGTGCTTTTCTAAGAATTTGTCCATTTCTTCTAGGTTGTTCATTTTATTGGCATAGGGCTGCTTGTAGTAATCTCTCATGATCTTTCGTACTTCTGCAGTGTCAGTTGTTACTTCTCCTTCTTCATTTCTAATTCTATTGATTTGAGTCTTCTCCCTTTTAATCTTGACGAGTCTAGCTAATGGTTTATAAATTTTGTTTATCTTCACAAAGAACCAGCTTTTAGTTTTATTGATCTTTGCTATCATTTCCTTCATTTCTCTTTCATTTATTTCTGATCTGACCTTTATGATTTTTTTCCTTCTGCTAACTTTGGGGGTTTTTTTGGTCTTCTTTCTCTAATTGCCTTAGGTGTAAGGTTAGGCTGTGTATGTGAGATGTTTCTTGTTTCTTGAGGTAGGATTGTATTGGTATAAACTTCCCTCTTAGAACTGCTTTTGCTGCATCCCATAGGTTTTGGGTTGTCATGTTTTCATTGTCCTTTGTTTCTAGGAATTTTTTGATTTCCTCTTTGATTTCTTCAGTAATCTCTTGGTTATTTAGTAACATATTGTTTAGCCTCCATGTGTTTGTATTTTTTACAGATGTTTTTCCTGTAACTGATATCTAGTCTTATAGCGTTGTGGTCACAAAAGATACTTGATATGATTTCAATTTTCTTAAACTTACCAAGGCTTGATCTGTGACTCAAGATATGATCTATCCTGGAGAATGTTCCACGAGCACTTGTGAGGAATGTGTATTCTGTTTTTTTGGGATGGAATGTCCTATAAATATCAATTAAGTCCATCTTGTTTAATGTATCATTTAACGCTTGTGTCTCCTTATTTATTTTCATTTTGGATGATCTGTCCATTGGTGAAAGTGGGGTGTTAGAGTCCCCTACTCTGACTGTGTTACTGTCGATTTCCCCTTTTATGGCTATTAGCGATCTGCCCTATGTAATGAGGTGCTCCTATGTTGGGTGCATAAATATTTACAATTGTTATATCTTCTTCTTGGATTCATCCCTTGATCATTATGTAGTGTCCTTCTCTGCCTCTTGTAATAGTCTTTAAAGTTTATTTTGTCTGATATGAGAATTGCTACTCCCACTTTCTTTTGATTTCCATTTGCATGGAATATCTTTTTCCATCCCCTCACTTTCAGTCTGTATGTGTCCCTAGGTCTGAAGTGGGTCTCTTGTAGACAGCATATGTACAGGTCTTGTTTTTGTATCCATTCAGCCAGTCTATGCCTTTTGGTTGGAGCATTTAATCCATTTACATTTAAGGTAGTCATCGATATGTATGTTCCTATTACCATTTTCTTAATTGTTTTGGGTTCGTTATTGTAGGTCTTTTCCTTCTCTTGTGTTTCCTGGCTAAAGAAGTTCCTTTAGCATTTGTTTTAGAGCTGGTTTGATGGTGCTGAATTCTCTTACCTTCTGCTTGTCTGTAAAGGTTTTAATTTCTTGTTGGAATGTGAATGAGATCCTTGATGGGTAATCTTGGTTGTAGGTTTTTCTCTTTCATCACTTTAAATATGTCCTGCCACTCCCTTCTGGCTTGCAGAGTTTCTGCTGCAAGGTCAGCTGTTAACCTTATGGGGATTCCTATGTATGTTACTTGTTGCTTTTCCCTTGCTGCTTTTAATACTTTTTCTTTGTATTTAGTTTTTGATAGTTTGATTAATATGTGTCTTGGTGTGTTTCTCCTTGGATTTATCCTGTATGGGATTCTCTGCGCTTCCTGGACTTGACTATTTCCTTACCCGTATTAGGGAAGTTTTCAACCATAATCTGTTCAAATATTTTCTCAGTCACTTTCTTTTTCTCTTCTTCTCTGGGACCCCTATAATTTGAATGTTGGTGTGTTTAATGTTGTCCCAGAGGTCTCTGAGATTGTCCACAATTCTTTTCATTCTTTTTTCTTTATTCTGGACTGCAGTAGTTATTTCCACTATTTTATCTTCCAGGTCACTTATCCGTTCTTCTGCCTCAGTTATTCTGCTATTGATTCCTTCTAGAGAATTTTAAATTTCATTTATTGTGCTGTTCATCATCGCCTGTTTGCTCTTTAGTTTTTCTAGGTCCTTGTTAAACATTTCTTGTATTTTCTCCATTCTATTTCTAAGATTTTGGATCATCTTTACTATCATTATTCTGAATTCTTTTTCAGTAGACTGCCTATTTCCTCTTCATTTGTTTGGTCTGGTGGGTTTTTACCTTGCTCCTTCATCTGCTGTGTTTTTCTCTGTCTTCTCATTTTGCTTAACTTACTGTGCTGCGGGTCTCCATTTCGCAGGCTGCAGGTCCGTAGTTCCTGTTGTTTTTGGTGTCTGCTCCCAGTGGGTAAGGTTGTTCAGTGGGTTGTGTAGGCTTCCTGGTGGAGGGGACTAGTGCCTGTATTCTGGTGGATGAGGCTGAATCTTGCCTTTCTGGTGGGCAGGTCCATGTCTGGTGGTGTGTTTTGCGGTGTCTGTGACCTTATTATGATTTTAGGCAGCCTCTCTGCTAATGGGTAGGGTCGTGTTCCTGTCTTGCTAGTTGTTTGGCATAGGGTGCCCAGCACTGTAGCCTGCTGGTCATTGAGTGAAGCTGGGTCTTAGTGTTGAGATGGAGAACTCTGGGAGAAATTTTGCTGTTTGATAGTAGGTGGGGCCAGGAGGTGTCTGGTGGACCAATGTCCTGAACTCGACTCTCCCACCTTAGAGGCTCAGGCCTGAGATCAGCCAGAGAACCAAGACCCTGTCAGCTACATGGCTCAGAAGAAAAGGGAGAGGAAGGAAGGGAGGGAGGGAGGGAGAAAGGAAGGGTAAATACATAAAATAAAGTTATTAAAATAGAATAAAACTATTAAAAATTAAACAGTAATAAAAGAAGAGTGAAAGAAAGAAGAGAGCAACCAGACCAAAAATCAAATCCACCAATGATAAAAGCGTTAAAAACTACTAAAAAAAAAACAAAAACAGAACAAACAAAAAACCAGACAGTTACAACCCTAGGACAAATGGCAAAAGCTATACAGACAAAATCACACAAGGAAGCATACACATACACACTCACAAAATGAGAAAAAGGAAAAAAAATATATATATATATAAAATAAAAAAAGGAAGAGAGCAACCAAATCAATAAACAAATCTAATGATAGTAATCGCTAAATACTAAACTAAGATAAACATAAAACCAGAAACAAATTAGATGGAGAAAGCAAACCCCAAGTCTACAGTTGCTGCTGAAGTCCACCGCCTCAATTTTGGGATGATTCGTTGTCTATTCAGGTATTCCACAGATGTAGGGTACATCAAGTTGATTGTGGAGATTTAATCGGCTGCTCCTGAGGCTGCTCGAGCGATTTCCCTTTCTCTTCTTTGTTCGCACAGCTCCCGGGGTTCAGCTTTGGATTTGGTCCCGCCTCTGCGTGTAGGTCACCTGAGGGCATCTGTTCTTTACCCAAACAGGACGGGGTTAAAGTAGCAGCTGATTAGGGGGCTCTGGCTCACTAAGGCCAGGGGGAGGGACGGGTATGGAATGTGGGGCGAGCCTGCGGCGGCAGAGGCCAACATGACATTGCACCAGTCTGAGGTATGCCGTGTGTTTTCCTGGGGAAGTTGTCCCTGGAACACGGGACCCTGGCAGTGGTGGACTGCAGAGGTTCCCAGGAGGTGAGGTGTGGACAGTGACCTGTGCTTGCACACAGCCTTCTTGGTGGCTGCAGCAGCAGCCTTAGCGTTTCATACCTGTCTCTGGGGCCTGCGCTGATAGCTGCGGCTCGCGCCTGTCTCTGGAGCTTGTTTAGGTGGTGCTCTGAATCCCCTCTCCTCGCACACCCCGAAACAATGGTCTCTTGCCTCTTAGGAAGGCCCAGACTTTTCCCCAGACTCCCTACAGGCTAGCTTTGGCACACTAGCCCCCTTCAGGCTGTGTTCACGCAGCCAACCCCAGTCCTCTCCCTGGGATCTGACCTCTGAAGCCCAAGCCTCAGCTCCCAGCCCCACCCCGCCCTGGCAGGTGAGTAGACAATCCTCTAGGGCTGTTGAGTGCTGGTCGGCTCCGATCCTCTGTGCCGGAATCTCTCCATTTTGCCCTCTGCACGCCTGTTGCTGTGCTCTCCTCTGTGGCTCCGAAGCTTCCCCCTGTCTCCGCCAGTGAAGGGGCTTCCTAGTGTGTGCAAACCTTTCCTCCTTCACAGCTCCCTCCCAGAGGTGCATGTCCTGTTCCTATTCTTTTGTCTCTGTGTTTTCTTTCTTCTTTTTCCCTACCCAGGTACGTGGGGAGTTTCTTGCCTTTTGGGAGGTCTTCTGCCAGCGTTCAGTAGGTGTTCTGTAGGGGTTGTTCCACATGTAGATATATTTCTGATGTATCTGTGTGGAGGAAGGTGATCTCCACGTCTTACTACTCCACCATCTTGAAGGCGCCTCCCCAACCAATCATATTTTTATAGACTTATTCACATATGATTTTTACTTTAATTATGAAAATTTTCAGAAGTACATAAAATACACAGATTAATATAAAGATTTCTATCATTAAGATTCAAAACATACTAAGATTTTGTAAATCTTAATTCATTTCTACAGTCATGTATTTTTTGTTTTCTTAGCTGGACATTTTAAAGCAAAACCCAGACATAATGTCATTTCATCCATAAATATATCAGTAGCATGCAGATATTTTTGTGCACATGTTCAGCAGGAAACGGGCCAGTGAATATGTAATAAATACTGAGAGCAGAGAGCATGGAGCAGCCATGCTCTGGCTGAGTTTCAGTGAAGTATGAGTTTTCCTCATAAGAGAAAAAAATTGAAAAATAGCTCCTAGAAACTTGGAGTCTTTAATTTTTGCTTTCTTGAGTCACTATCTGAAGCATAATCTCACATATACTCAACAGAATGTCAACTTTAATATAGCAAAGGGGCATAAACAACTATAACGTACAACAAATCCAGTTACAGTTGGTCATTCCAACTTTCCTCTCTATATAATAATAAATAAGTAGACCAAGTATCATAAAAGATAAACTGACTTGACTTAACTGATATTTAGAGAACAGTCCACCCAAAAATAACAAAACACATATTATTTTCAAGTGCACGTGGAAAACTCACCAAGATGGACAATATTGTAGACCTGAAAACAAACTCCAACAAATCTGAAACCACTGATATCATATAAACCATGTTCTCAGACCACAAAAGAATCCAAGTAGAATATAGAAAGCTATTGGGAAAATGTCCAAATGTTTAAGAATTTAACAATATACTTCCAAATAATCCATAGATCAAAAAACAAACCTATAGGACAAATAACAATACAAATTATTTTGAACTGTATGGCAAGGAAAACAGAACATACCCAAATTTATTGAATAAAGCTAGGACAATGTGTAGAAAGAAATGTAGAGCATTAAGTGTGTATATTGAAAAAAAAAGAATGGAATGAAATAAATGATCTAGGCACCTACCTTAAGAAGTTAGAGAAGAGTAATCAGAGAATCAAAGTAATCAGAGGAAGAAAATAAAGAGCAGGAGTCAATAAGATAGAAAATGGACAAAATAGAGAAAATGAATGAAACAAACAGTTGTTTCATGAAAAGTATCAATAAAGTTGATAAACCTCTAGCTAGACTAATCGAGGAAAAAAACCTATTTCCAATATAAAAAATGAGAGAAAGGACATCATTACAGATGATACCGAGATAAAGGAATATTATGAACAACTTAATGGCAACTAACTTGACAACCTGGATGAAATGAACAAATTCCATAAAAGACATAAACTATTACAGCTCACTCAATAAACAGTAAATACATTAAATAGACCTATATATATTAAACAAATTGACTTTGTAGTTAACAATCTTCTCCCAAAGACAACTCAAGGTCCATTTGGCTTCAGTTGTTAATTCTAAAAAACATTTGAGGAAGAAGCAATGCCAAATTCTACACAAAGAGTTTACAGATTAGGGAACCTGCCCCAATTTTATAAGACCAGTACTACTCTGATACACAGATCAACCAAAAACATAAAGAAAGCAATACCTATGGAACATAGACACAAAAATTATTTATAAAATTCTAGAAAATCTAGTTTAGCAATATATAGAAAGGATCATACATCACAACAATGATGTTTAGCTCAGAAATTCAAGGTTGTTTTAACATTCACAAATCAATAAATGTAACTCATGATATTAATAGGCTAAACAAAAATGATGCAATCATCATAGATTCAGAAACAGCATTTCATAAGACAATTCAAGATAGAAACTATTAGCAAATTAGGAGTAGAATGGACTTTCTTCAACCTGATAAAAGACATCTACAAAAAAAGAACTACTGCTAATGGTGAAAAGTGAATGCTTTCCCTGAGACACATGAACAAGGTAAGGATTTCCATTCTAATTTCTTCTAGGCAACACTGTACTAGAGGTCCTAGCTGGTGCAATAAGCACGAAAAAGAAGTTAAAAAAAATACAGATAGGAAAGCAAGAAGTAAAACTGTCCCTAATCCAAGAAGATATAATCATTTATGCAGAAAATCCTAGTAATCTACACAAGAAACCTAGAAGAACTAAGTGACTTAGCAAGATTGCAGAATCTCGCTTACATATAAAAAAAAAAAAAAGTCAACTGTCTTTCCAAAGCAATGGATAATAAATGTACACTAAATTTGGGCTGCTTGAAGAAGAACAGGATATTTGCGTGATTTCAAAGTGCCTTCACACAGGTTGCTTATTAGTTACATCTAACAGGGAAAGCATAGTAACTTTATAGTGGAGAAAATGAAAAACATCTTGACCTGGTGATCAAAATTTCTATTATCAACAAGGGGCAGATAGACCTCAATGCTCCCTGATGTGAAATCCTGAGAAGGACACAAGAGCAGTTAGGCAGTTTTCTGACTAGGGACGCATAACCTGAATCTTTCCATGAGGAAACATAAGAAAAACTCAAATTGGGGAATATTCTATAAAATAACTGGTCTCTATTCTCCAAATAACACAATGTCATGAAAGAAAAGGTTGAGGAACTGTTCCAAATTAAGGCAGTCTAAAGAGACAAGACAACTAAATGCAATACATGATCCTGGACCAGATCCAGAACTAGAGAGGGAAAAGAGATGCAAAAACATTATTGGGACAATTTTTGAAAGTGGGTTATGGATGGTAGATTAAATGTAAATATTGAATAGATGTTAAATTCCTGAATTTGGTAATTCTACTGTGGTCACGTAAGAGAATATTCTTATTTGTAGGCTATACCTCGTGAAACACTAAAGAGTAAAGAAGTATGACATGTGCAAATTACTCTCCAATGGTTCAGGAATATAATAATGTGTTTATATATATGTACAGACATATACAGAGATGGATATAATATGAAAAAATGTTGTAAATTAATGAACCTGTTCAAAGGGTATTCAGAAGTTCTCTGTTATGTTTATGCAACTTCTCCGTAAGCTGGAAATTTTTTCAAAACAAAAAAAGATAAAGAAACTTCTCCAAGATTCATAATTCCCAGAATGAGGTTCACCTGTGTCTTTATTTCTTTTTCTCACTTAGTGGAATGTTGATAAGAGTGGGCTTTTCCATGTTTCTATTATCATCCCAATTAATGACATGAGTTTTCTATATTAAACATCAACCCATGAAGAGTGCAGGGGCAGATGGGAAACTGTTGAAAGAACAGAGCCTTACAGTTTCTCTTTGTCACTTGGGCAACTTCCTTCATATCTATGAGCCTTAGGGTCTTTGTGTAAAAATGGGAATAAGTAATAATATACCAACTTCACAGGGATGCTGTGAGAATTACAGTAAGAAAAAGTATAAATACATAGTGTAAAAAGTATATTAAAAAGTACATACATAATGTTCAGGCAATGCTGGGCCTCTGCTTCATGCCCTCAGATACTTTCAATCTCCCTCAAAATCCTCACCATGACCTCCAATGTCTCACCTAATCTGGCCTCTCGTTCTCTGATCTCACCACTCTCCTTCTCCCATTTCATCTAGTCCCTCTGTTCTTAGTGCCATTCTGCAAGCATTCTCTGCCTCAAGGTCTTTGCAGTTCTGTTCGCCTGTCTCGACCACCCTTAGCCCAGGCACACACAAGGCTCCTCCCCCCTCCACTACAGCTCTCTACTCAAAAGACAGATGTCTTATCAGTGAAGCTTTCCCCCTACTGACAAAACAGTAAACACACTTAATTCCTATTCTCTGCCTCTTTCCCTGATTTATTTTTCTTTTCAGGGCTTATCACACACAACCCACTATATAGGTCCATTTACTAATTGTCTGTGTCCTCTTAAAATGTCAGCTATATGATTGTAAGGACTTTTATTTATTCAGCACTGTATAGCACATAAATAAGTGCTTGCCACATAACACTCTCAATATTTGTGGAATGAATGAATGAACAGAAGTAAATCTTGCACATATCTAGTACCTGCACAATCAATGCTTCACAGAAATCATCTTAAGTCCATTTAATGAGAATGTTTTTTTCTCTGTTGACACCTGTCATTATTAAATATCCCCACTGCTTCTAAATGAATCTAAACGCACTGGATTTCACTGTAGTCTTTGAGATCACTGGCGATTATTTAATATGTAACCAAATCAGGCTTGCAGAGTCACAATTTTGAAGAAGGAAAGGAGGGAGGGAAGAAATATCCCTCACATAGACATCTGAATATTTGCTCATTTCTTTCTTAGTGGTTCCACCTAATTATCAAGACAGGGTAACTCCCCAGTAAAGTTGGATTTTCTTTCTTACCCAAGTTACAGATAATTGGCAGCTGTTCACTCACTTCTAAATATAAAATAGCACCCTCACATTTCAAATGCCACATCCTCTTACTCCAGAAAAGCAGAGCACATCTCAAAAATTCAGCGATCGTATCTGATGGGCAGTGACACCAATAGACGGTCTTCTGTCAACGCCCAGGCTGACAAATGACAATCAATATCCCACTGCCACATGGGACCCTCCGAGTCACAGCCAGCTTGTTCCTCACTTGCCACTACCTTCCTGCAGCTGTAGGTTCCAGCCTGCATCACGACCTGCCCTGACAGATCCAGAATGAGGGGTCAGCTGTATGGCTTGCTCCGTTTCCAGGGCCAGAAAAATCAGACAGGCAGCCAACTCCCCAGGGACTTTCACTGAGTTTGAAAGCTACTATTCAATTAAACCATGGACGACCACCAATTTGCAAACATACGCATTTGCAGTCCTTTTGGTGCTGGGATTCACTTTCAGCAGAGATCAAGAGACACATGAACTCCAGAATTAGGAAGATGTCATGAGGCATCCTTGGCAAAATCGTCAAGTCAGAAACTCCTGTTATCAATTATTTTTCTTCTTACAGAGGAATGAGACTAATAAATTATAGCCAGTGCTCTAAAGCATGGTGAGCCCAGGTCTTGGTGCTCATTCTTAAAGTACAGATGACACACTGAACCAACTAAGAATTCATTATATGAGAATTAGTCCTATCCAAAGGGCTTCTTATTTAGAAACTTTTTTCCCTGCTTTTTCTATTGGTATAAACGGATTAAGAAGTATCTTAGTATTCTAAATTACTGAGCCCAAAGTCTCTGTCTCAAGAAATGTAATGGAAAGGATTAGTATACTCTCTCTACTTGTCACCTAAGTCAACAGAATGATGACAGGGACCTTGGTGTAGGATCAGCGCCCCGAGTACTAAGTGAGCCATGTTGGTTCTGGGCCTTATGACTATCCAAGCTATTTAAGATTATATCCTTCAGGTAGAGGGACAGAAGTAGTGTGGTAGTACATGGCAACTGCTTGGCCATTGGATGCGATACAGAATAAAATACATCCCAAGTTCTTTACACTTTGTCTATTGAAATCTCAAAATTTCCATTTCACTGTAATTTAAAGATTCAAAGATAAGTTTCAACCAGAAAACAAAGGCAGCCTCAACTCTGAGAGTCCCTAAACATGAAGTTCCCAGGCCTGCTAAGACTTTTGGTACCAACTCTGAACAGTACCATAAGCTTGAAACATGGATGTCATAGAAATGTGAATTCTATCTATAGTTTTCCAGTATGGTTTCCTTGAGCATTAAGTGCTCTGAGTGAGTACACATTAAAAGAAAGGTTTTCCATTCAGTCTTCTTGCTGTGCAATTGCACTTTATTCTTTTCACTGGTTTCTTTCTTTCTTAAAACTAAATGTGTCATTACAGAAGGATGCACTGTGGTGTTGGAAACTCTACATTTAAATCCTTGATCAGTAATTATTAGTGATATTACCTTAAGAAAGTGACTGATTTTCTCTGAATCTCAGTTTCCTCATCAGTAACATGACCAATTAAATCCTTCCTCAAGTGGACAGTATATTAGATGAGACAATAGGTTTAACGTTTATAGTATAAAAAGTCAAAACAACATTTTGCTCTTAACTTGGTTATGCTGATCACATAGCCCAGAAAAAAATTTCCATTTATTAAAGCCTTGAATTACTGAAATCCATAAACTACCAAAAAATTATAAAACATTCCCATGCTGAGATAAGCCACATCCTGATTTTCATTACCAAAGATAGGAATTTCTTGTTTTATTAAAACTGACTCAACCATAACCCAATTAGAACTGCAGACTGTCAAACAATTATACACCAGGGCTTCCCTGGTGGCGCAATGGTTGAGAGTCCGCCTGTCGATGCAGGGGATGTGGGTTTGTGCCCCGGTCCGGGAAGATCCCACATGCCACAGAGCGGCTGGGCCCGTGAGCCATGGCCGCTGAGCCTGAGCGTCCAGAGCCCGTGCTCCGCAACGGGAGAGGTCACAGCAGTGAGAGGCCCGCATACCACAAAAACAAACAAACAAAAACAATTATACACCAGTAAAATGAACAACCGCAAGAAATGGATAAATTCCTAGAAATGTACAATCTGCCAAGACTGAATCCGGAAGAAATAGAAAATATGAACAGACTGATGACCAGTAATGAAAATGAATCAGTAATTTAAAAACTCCCAACAAACAAAAGTCCAGAACCAAACAGCTTCACAGGTATGCTCTACAGACATTTAAAGAAGACTTAACACTTATCCTTCTCTATTAAATAAACTCAAAAAATTAAAGAGAAATAAATGCTTCTGAACTCATTCTATGAGGCCAGTATTACTGTGATACTGAAACCAGACAAAGACACCACAAACAAGAAAACTATAAGCCAATATCACTGATTAACATAGATGCAAAATCCTTGACAAAATATTAGCAAACCAAATTCAATAATACATTAAAAGGATCACACACTACAGTCAAGTGGAATTTATCCCAGGGATTCAAGGATGGTTCAATATCTGCAATTCAATCAACATGCTACACCACACTAACAAATTGAAAAATAAAAATCATACAGTAATCTCAATAGATACAGAAAAAGCTTTTAACAAAATTCAACTTCCATTTATGATAAAAACTCTCAACAAAGTAGATACAAAGGGAAAATACCTCAACGTAATAAAGGCCATATGTGACAAACCCACAGCCAACATCATACTCAGTGGTGAAAAGCTGAAAGCATTTTTTCTAAAGTCAGGAACAAGACAAGGATGCCCACTCTCTCCACTTTTATTCAACTTAGTATTGGAAATCGTAGCCATCACAATCAGATAAGAAAAAGAAAAGGAATATGAATTGGAAAAGAAAAGGTAAAACTATCATTGTTCACAGAAGACATGATATTACATAGTGAAAATCCTGAAGATGCCACTAAAAAACTATTACAACTAATGAATGCATTCAGTAAAGTTGCAAGATACAAAATTAATATACAGAAATCTACTGCATGTCTATACTCTAATAACAAACTATCAGAAAGAGAAATTAAAAATACAATCCCATATTCAACTGCATTAAATAATAAAATACCTAGGAATAAATCTAACCAAAGAGGTTAAAGACTTGTACTCTCAAAACTATAACACACTGATGAAAGAAACTGAAGATGACACAAGCAAATGGAAAGATACACCATGCTCATGGCTTGGAAGAATTAATATTGTTAAAATAACCAAAGGCAATCCACAGATTCAGAGTAATCCCTGTCAAAATACCAGTGGCATTTTTCACAGAACTAAAACAAATAATTTTTAAATTTGTATGGAAACATAAAAGACCCTGAATAGCCAAAGCAATCTTGAGGAAGAAGAACAAACTATACTACAGAGTTATAGTGATCAAAGCTACAGTGGCACAAAAACAAACACACAGTCAATGGAATAGAGAGCCCAGAAATGAACCCACGTTTATATGATCAAATATTATACGACAGAGGAGGCAAGAATTTACAATGGGGAAAGACAGCCTCTTCCATAAATGGTGTTGGGAAAACTGAACAGCTAAATGCAAAAGGATAAAACTGGACTACTTTCTTACACCATATACAAAAATAAATTCAAAATGGATTAAAGGCTTAAATGTAAGATCTGAAACCATAAAAGCCCTAAAAGAAAACACAAGCAGTACTCTCTCTGACAGCTTAGCAATATATATATATATATATTTTTTTTTGATGTGTTTCTTTAGGCAAGAGAAACAAGAGCAAAAATAAACAAATGGGACTATATCGAATTAAAAAGCTTTTGCCCAGCAAAGGAGACTATCAACAAAACAAAAGGCAGCCTACTAAATGGGAGAAGATATTTGCAAATGATATATATGATAAGGGGCTAATATCCAAACTGTACAAAGACTTCATACAACTCAACATCAAAAAAACAAACAAACAACCTGAGTAAAAAATGGACAGAGGCTCTGAATAGACATTTTTCCAAAAAAGACATACAGATGGCCAACAGACACATGACAAGATGCTCAACATCACTAATCATCAGGGAAATGTAACTCAAAACCACAATGAAATATCACCTCACACCTGTCAGGATAGCTATTGTCAAAAAGGAATAAATAACAAGTATTGGAGAGGATGTGGAGAAAAGGGAACCCATGTGCACTGTTGGTGGAATTGTAAATTGTTATAGCCATGGTGGAAAATAGTGTGGAGTTTCCTCAAAAAATTAAAAATAGGACTGCCATCTGATTCAGCAATTTCACTTCTGTGTATTTACTCCAAGAAAACAAAAAGACTAATTCAAAAAGGTACATGTACACCAATGTTTATTGCAGCATTATCTACAGTAGCCAAGAAACGGAAGCAGCTAAGTGTGCATTGATGCATGAAATGGATAAAGAAGATGCTGTATATATATACACTGGAATATTACTCAGCCATAAAAAATAAATCTTGCAATTGTGACAACATGGATGGATTTAGTGGGTATTAGCTAAATGAAATAAGTCAGATGGAGAAAGACAAATACCATAATGATCTCACTTATATGTGGAATCTAAAAAACAAAACAAGTGAACAGAGAAAAAATGAAAACAGACTCACAGATACAGAGAAGAAATGAATGGTTGTCAGATGGGAGGCAGGTGGGAGGTGGGGTGAAACAGGCGAAGGGGATTAAGAGATATAACCTCCAGTGATAGAGTCACAGGTGTAGAAAACAAACTTACAGTTACCAGGTTGGGGGGGAGGGGGAAGTATAAATTGGGGGATTGGGATTGACATATATACACTACTACATATAAAATAGATAACTAATAAGGACCTACACAGGGAACTCTTCTCAATACTCTGTAATGACCTATATGGGAAAAGAATCTAAAGAATAGATATATGTATATGTACAACTGACTCATTTTGCTGTACAGCAGAAACTAACAACATTTTAAATCAACTATACTCCAATACAAATTTTTTAAAAAGAAAAGGAAAAATGCCACAGGGATATAATGTACAGCATAAGGAATATAGTCAACAATAGTGTAGTTACTTTTTATTTTCTGGCCACGCCTTACGGCTTTGCAGGATCTTAGTTCCCCGACCAGGGACTGAACCCGGGCCAAGCCAGTGGAAATGCTGAGTCCTAACCACTGGACTGCCAAGGAATTCCCAACAATGTTGTAGTAACTCTGTATGGTGACAGATGGTTACTAGACTTATCGTGGTAATCATTTCATAATGTAAGCAAACGTCAAATCACAGTGTAGTATACCTGAAACTAACATAATATGTCAACTATATTTCAATAAAAATAAACAAATGTACACACTATAAAGCCAAATGGGAAAAAAAAAAAAAGCCAAATGGGGGGAAAAAAATTCCCCTATGCTCTTTTACAGTCAAGCTCCCCCTAACTCCCAGCCCCAGACAATCACTCATCACCTTTCTGCAACTATAGATTAACTATGCCTGTTCTAGAATTTTATATAAATGGAATTATACGATATGGACTCTTACATACCTGGTTTATATGGCTCGATTTAAAACTTTTGAGATTGAGTTGAGTTCACCATTCATTTCTGTTTATTAATAAGTAGCCTTCCATTGTATAGATATGGCATAGTTTGTCCATTCACATGCTAATGAACAGCTATCTGAGTTGTTTCCAAATTTTGGCTATGGTAATAAAGCTGCTGTAAAAATTCCTGTACAGGTCTTTCGGCATACATAATGTTTTTCCTTCTCTTGGGTAAATATCTTGGCATGGATTTGTTGGGTCATAGGATAATGCATATTTAACTTTTTAAGAAAGTCCCATTTTTCTCTAGGTCTCACCCACAAAGAGAATGCTTGCCAGTAAGTTGTATATATGTAATAGCAATTGCTATGTCATGTTTTAGGATGAGCAGGAGGGGTACCTGCCTGCACCCCTTTGGGATGGGGGTGCAAAGTGGCTACAAATGCTAGAATGAAGGACAGCTTTTCTGTGAAGTAGAAGCACATATATTAGCAGTGAAATTCTTCCCGTTTTTTTCAGTCTCTTTACAGGTGTCCTCTGGTTTTTCCCTGGAAGTAAAATGCCTGTTGCACTTTCTGCATGGGGATGAAGGAAGGGGGAGAGAGGCTGTAGAGAGCCTGCTAATAGCATCATCAGGTAGAGAGACATTTAGTTAAGCCCATCTGGCTCCCCCATCCTCACTGCTAGCCTCCATATCACTGTCTGATTGAGTCTGGAGCCCCTGGGGTTCTCTTTTATGGCAGCACCCACTCAGAGATTCTGAGCTGCCCCTTCTTCTCTCTGATCACCCATTTTCTAGGAATTTGTTGAACTTGCATTTCCTGACGGTCCTTCCTTCATTCTCTTCACTCTTGCTGTGTCTGTTATTTTACTGAGATGTCAGGAGAGAGGAGGAAAATGATTGCCTTTGGTATGTAGCCCTCACCCAGAAATCAATGGATCTGATTCAGCGCACTCACCTTCTACTAAATTTTGTGACTGACACTTCCCTAGCCAAGCTCATCAAAGACCCTGCCGCTTAATCCAGTACACACCTTTACGTCTTTTCCTACTCACTCTCTGTAACATCTGGATAACCTTGCTCCTTTCTGAAGTGTGCTGTTGACTTCCACAGTACTACTCTCACTTGGTTTTCTCCTGCCTTTCTGGCTGTTGCTTTCAGTCTCATTTCCACACTTCCACACTTCCTGTTCTCTGCCCATAAATGTCGGTGGTTCCTTAAGGTGTCTCTTTAGGTCTTTGTTTTTTCTCACTCTATATATTCTCCCTAATCTTGCTGCCCAATGTGCTCTTCTAAACCCCATTCTTGCCGTGTTTGAACAGTCCCTTTCCTGAGAAGCCTTCCTCGACCCTCAAGGCTGAGGCAGGCGCCCTGACTAATGTCCCCACAGCACTTAAGAGACTCGTTCAGAACTTCTCATATTGCTTGCTCATGAATCTGTTGCCTCCTCCAACCTTAAGGTCTCTCAGAGTCCGAGGCCGTGTTTTTCATCCAGAGCAGCTCGCCTGGGATATGGATGGTGATCAATAAATATTTGCTGGACTGAACTGAGACAACAGATATTTTTAAATGCTTTGTGTTTTATACATGTTATTATCAGGAATAACAGTAAAATCTGCACTTTGAAGAAAAAATTTGCCAGAGAAAGATAAACCTCAAGTTAATCAGAGAAAAACAAATTCTTAATTGTGTAACATAAGTTAATGATGTTGTGCAGAAATTAATGATGCAGTGAATTAATTAATGACGCACATTTTCATGTGAAAATTATATCCTCTTTATTCCTTGGCACCTCTACAGAGCCAAAACCAATATAGATTTCACCCATCAAAAAAGTCTCATACCCATGTCCACAGCAGTATTATGCAAGGGGGCCAAAAAGTGGAAGCAACCCAAGTGTCCATTGATGGATAAATGGATAGACAGGGTGTGCTATATGCATAGAATGAAATATTTTTCAGCCTTAAAAAGGAAAGAAATTCTGACACATGTGATAACATGGATAAAACATGAGGACATTACGCAAAGTGAAATAAGTCAGTCACAAGAGTACAGGTACTATAGAATTTCCTTTCTATAAGGTACCCTAGAGTAGTCAAAGTCACAGAAACAGAAAGTAGAATGGTGGATGCCAGGGCTGGTGGGGAGGCAGGGAATGGGGAGTTGCTGTTTAATGGGTGAAGAGTTTCAGTTCTGCAAGATGAAAAGAGTTACGGAGATGGATGGTTGAGAGTTGTACGACAATGTGATTGTACTTAATGCCACTGAATTGTACTCTTAAAATGCGTTAAGATGGTACATTTTAAATTATGCATATTTTACCACAATTACAAATAAAATTAAAAAGTCACACACACAAGGAATTGCAGGCTGTCATATCTGACCTACAAATATAGCCTTTTCTCTGTATCTGGGAGCCAGTTCTTGTGAAAGCAGGACTTCCTCATATTTATTTTACTATTAAAGATAAAGCTCCCCCTCAGTACTCCAAAAATGTTTATTAAGTTGTTCTTGTTTGAATTTTAACATGGAGGTCCTACTAAGATGCTCACACAGACCTATCTATCAGAGCTTGCCTGAGAAATGCACCCTACAAGCTCCTTGGGTTCAGGCCTATCTTTCTTGGCTACTGGGACGAGTCTAACTGTGCTAAGGTAGTAATTTGTACTCACTGAGTCTGCTTCTAAATTATTTGTTGTTCATTGCTATCTGGATATCTCGCTTTATTTCTGCCTCAAGCCTATTTGAATTATTTCTGTCTATTGGATGTCTAGTCCCCTCTAACAAATGAAAAGTACTGAGAGGTTGGTATTCATCCTCATTTGGTATTGTCTGTCTACAGTTTTGGAGATATCTTAAATGACTAAAGCACCTACTTATCTATAACTTAGGTCTACATTTTACCAGGACTAGGGGCCTATCTCTACTGAACTGTTAAGAGGGTTGCCTGTGGAACATCCTGTACTACTGATATTATTTTTCTTAGCTGTAGAAGAAATTCTTTTTTTTTCTTTTTTTTTTTTTTTGCTGTACGCGGGCGTCTCACTGCTGTGGCCTCTCCTGCCGCAGAGCACAGGCTCCGGACACGCAGGCCCAGCGGCCATGGCCCACAGGCCCAGCCACTCTGCGGCACGCGGGATCCCCCCGGACCAGGGCACGAACCCGCGCCCCCCGCATCGGCAGGCGGACTCCCAACCACTGAGCCACCAGGGAAGCCCTGTAGAAGAAATTCTAAAATGCCTTGTCCACGAATGTCTTTCCTGGAAAATATGTGTTTGTGTCTGATTTGATTTGACCTAGGAATGAAGTTTTCTGTACTATCGTTCTCTGGAGTTTATAAATGAGAAAATCTCCCTCCTCCTTACGAAGAAAAAGTTCTGGAAAATACTCCTCCATGTGTCTCTCTTTTTTAAATTTTTTAAAAAATAAATTTGTAGCTTTTTTTTTTTTTTTTTTTTTTTT
>NW_020185324.1:3685652-3742896 GCF_003031525.2 Neophocaena asiaeorientalis asiaeorientalis
TCCCAACCACTGCGCCACCAGGGAAGCCCTGTAGCATTTTTTTTCTTTAATAAGTTTGTAGTATTTCTTTTTTTAAAAATAAATTTGTAGCATTTCTTTCTTTCTTTCCTTCTTTTAATAAATCTGTCAATGGGTCTCTAGATGGGACTCAAATATGCCTTACTGGGTAGGCCATGAATGCCACGCTTTCATCACTCTCCACCTGGGGTCTTTCTCAGGGTGCTGTATGCAGCAAGCAACCTTGAGGTATGAAGTAATATCTTCCTCTGGAACAAAGAGCAAGCCTGGTTACTGCCTGCTATTAAATAGAAGTTCCCCAAGCTCAGTGTTCCTCTCCTGTAATGCATCCCACTGCATGTGCAGGCACCCATCTTATCCTCCACATCTGTCTGGGGGATTTGGGGCTTAAAGAACTCAGAGAAAATATGCTCACACTCTGGCTACTGCTCTTTTCCTGAGAGTCTAAAATCGTCTTTTACCTCTGCACCAGGAGTCTTATGTCTTCTGTCAGCATTCATGGAATAGTGGCAACCTAACTTGTTAGTTTACAAATCAGATAAAATCCACTTAATATTGTTAAAATGACAATTCTCACCAAACTGATCAATCTCAATCACAATCAGACCAAGCACTTTTGTAGAAATTGACAACTTAATTATAAAATGTATATGTAAATGCAAAGGACCAAAAATACGTAGAACAATCTTGATAAAGGAGAACAAACTTAATGGACTTCAAGTGTTACTTTAAAGGTGATCCAGACAATGTGATACTGGCACAAAGATAATCAAGAGAACAGAATAGAGAGCTCTGAAGTAGACCAAGTCTATATATAATCATTTAACTTGCAAAAGTCTTTTCAACAAACAGGGCTAGAATAAATGGATATCCATATAGTCTAAAAATAATCTTTGGCTAAATACCTTACACCAAGTAAAAAATGATTAAGATTGACTGTATACCTAAAATATAAAATCTGAAGCTATAAAACTTATGAAAGGAAATATACAACAAAAGGATAAACTGGCATTCATCAAAATTTAAAATTTCTTCTCAACATATCATTAGGGAAATAAATAAGCAAGCTATAGACTAGAAGATAACACCCATTAATTACATATGTGATACATATCTGGTATCCTGGATATATAAAGAACAATTCCATAGATAAACAACCAGTTAGTAACAAGCAAATGATTTTAATTTATAACCATGTGAAAAACTGCTTAACATCATTAGGTATCAGGAAAACGTAAATTAAAACCACAATGAGATACAATTACACACCCACCAGAATGAAAAAACAACTTAAAAGACTGAACGACCAAATGCTGGCAAAGATGTGGAGCAATCCGAACTCTCACACATTATTGGTGGGAGTGTAAAACGGTACGACTACTTTGGAAAAAATTCTGGCTATTTCTTATAAAACTAAGCACGTACTTATTCTATGCACCAGCAATTTTACTCCTAGATACTGATCCAACAGGAACGAGAAAATATATACGGTAAAAGAATATTCATCACAGCCAAATGTAAATGGTGATCTTCTACAGCTAAAGATATAAAGAAGGAACCACAACAAGATGGTAGGAGGGATGGAGATGTCGTACAGTCAAGACCCATACCCCCAGGTGGGTGACCCATAAACGGGGAGATAATTACATTGCAGAGGTTCTCCCCAAGGAGGGAGTGGCCTGAGCCCCACAATGGGATCCCCAGCCTGGGGGGTCCCACACCAGGAAGATGAGCCCCTAGAACATTTGGCTTTGAAGGCCACTGGGGCTTACTTTCGGGAGTTCCAAAAAGCTGTGGGAAACAGACTGCTCTCAAAGGGTGCACACAAAATCTCACACACTCTGGGACCCAAGGCAGAAGTGATAATTTGAAAGGAGCCTGGTTTAGACCCACCCACTGATCTTGGAGAGCCTCCCAGAGAGGCAGGAGGCAAATGGAGCTTACCCTGGGGACACAGACAGTGGTAGCAGCCATTTGGGGAGCTCACTGCACCACACGGGCACTGGTGCTGGTAGGCGCCATTCTGGAATCCTCCCTCTAGCTTATTAGTGCTGGGACGTGGCCCTGCCTACCAGCCTTTCAGCCTCAGTACTGGGATGCCTCAGGCCAAGCAACTAGCCAGGTGAACACGGCTGACCCACCAGCAGGCCCGCGGCCTTAAGACCCCCTGAGCCCACAGCTGTCCCTGTCCATCAGAGAGGCCAGGACCCGGGGCTGGATCCACACACCAGTGCGCTAGCACCAGCCCTGGGACCCCCAGGGCCCTATAGCCAGAGACACTGGGACCCAGCTCTGTCTACCAGTGAGCCGGCATGAGCCAGCAGTAGGCCCAGGACCTGGTCTTATCCACCATTGGGCGGATACCAGTCCCGGGTTCCTCTGGGCCCCAGCCCCACCTAGCAGCTGGCAGACACCAGCCCCAGGACCACTGAAGCCCTGCAGCCTGCCATACCAGGATTTAGTCTACCCACCAGCAGGCCAGCACTAGCTTCCAGACTCACAGGGCACTGCAGCCAGCCACCTGGTTCCCCCAGGCAATGAGCCAGCACTAGCTCTGGGGCCCCCTGGGCCTCAGCCTCACCCACCAGCAGGTCGACACCAGCTTTGGGACCCCCCCAGATCCTACAGACAGCCGCCTCATGACCCAGCCCCACCCACCAGCAGCCAGAAATCTTTCAGAGTCCCTTTGAGTCTTTTCTTAAAATACTTCTAGTTATACTTTAATTTACCTCCCTATTGCTAGACATTTGTTGTCCAGAGTCTAAAAATGCTCAGCAAGTGATTCAAAGACAAAAACAGGATGAAATCATTGACGCTCAAACTGAAAATCACATTTCGGCGAACTTCACCTTCAAGGAGAATCAACAACAGTGGTGAAGATCTGGACAATCCTTGGTGTCCTTTCCTGCAGCTTTGGATGAAGGAGAACCAAAGCAGGGTTGGGGGGCGGGGTATTAGAATACAAAAGTTCTCACGGTCTAGGGAAGGCTGACTGTTCTCTAGCCACCACATCAAGTTAAGCACCAGAACCACTTCTAAATCATTCTATCAATGGATGGCAACTCACATCAGGAAACACGGTGCTGAAAGTCAACCAATCAGGAGATTTGCCTTTGGAAAAGCCAGGGGCTTGGAATAGACACAAAACTTACCAGCATGAGACTCAAACTTCAGCAAAGCACTGTGGTAGCCCAGAGAAATCAAGATGGACTCCTTCCCCACACAGCAACATTCAGTGTCTCTGTTGAGTGAGCATTTGAAGACACAGACACCATCAGCTATAAAAGGTGGGGAAAAAAAGGATTAGGAAAATCCATTTTGAGGACTATAAAAAGGTTCAGCCATTCCTGCATTTCTGTTTTCAAGGCTCCCCATTTCTATCTCCTTAATATAATGCCTCCTGGGACATAAGTGAACATGAGGATGAATGTAACCACGGTCAAAAAAACAATTCTTCGCATATGGCTTAACAAAGGGCTCAGAACTGACTCTTGTCTCTTGCCTTTGTGTCTATCGTTCCATTCCCTATAACCCTTTATTCCCCAAATCATTTTGTATCTCTTGACACCATCCTAGGAGAGATCAGGTAATGGTTTTCTGGGTGATTTTTGAGCACCTACTATGGGCCCAAGATATCACAACAAATCTTCACTGTATGTATCATCACTGCCAGTGTTCCTAGGTGAATACTAGGGAAAGAGTTTAGGTCCAATATGCTAATAAGTGGCAGAACTGGAATTCAAAGCCAGGCATTTGACTCCAACGCACGTTCTTCCTACCACAATGTGCAAGCAGGATAAAGAGGGAGATTCATTCTGCAACAGAACCCGTGGTAAGTGGCTGCGGTCTCATTAGATTCATCTATAGATAATTGGGAACTAACTCTCAATTCCTCTCTTTACAGGTTAGACAGGGCCTTTACCTTGGGCAGCTGTAGTATGGTAGAAAGAGCAATGAAACTTGCAGTTTTGCTTTCATCTTTGATGTTTACTAACATTGGAACTTCAATCACCCGATCATTTTGAGCCACATTTCTTCATTATGTAAAATAAAAATACTGATGCTTATTTTACAGGCTTTTTGTGAAGACTGAATAATAACAGTGAAATAATTTCTAAAATCCTATTAAAACAATAAAGGACTATCATCATTCCTCTCATTATAAAGTAGATCTTAGTTTCTATTCTTAATGTTCTCCTTTCTCCCTTACAAAATTAAATAGAATAGTTGTGTTAACTTAAAAACATAATTTTATATATAAAATTCTACTGTTACACACGAGCATATGTACATTCAAAACAGACACACAGAGTTAAAATGACCAAATATTTTCATCCATTATTTCACTCACAAGTGAGTATCTCCTGATGGAAACATTCACAAATTTTTTTCACAGAACATCTTGGCTGGTTAAATAGTGCAGATGTTTTGAAAACATTTTCCTGGCATAAAACATGATTACAGGTTTAGATATTACAGCCCAGTCAGTGTCTCAAAGGCCTAAGTGTCTCCTTGCAGGGAGGTAGCCATGAATGTAGATACAGAAGAAGAGTTTGGGGTCTTTTAAACAATATGTTTTTTTTGAAATCAAAAGAAATATTTTCTTCAAGAAAGCAGGATTGCTAGCATTTACCAATTATTTCCTTTATGGTTTAGAAGTAGAATAAGAGAGAAGGAAGAAGGAATGAGGATTCTAGGCTTCTACAGTCCCTTGTACATACATGACTATTACAGTCTGTAAGCTCTTTGTGGGCAGGGGCAATTTTACTTTATTTTTGGAATCAGTATATTTTTTCCTCTGAATCAAAACCTAGCCCAGTACCTGGTACTTAGTATTTGCTAAATCAGTGAAAGCGTTTCTCCGTGTATTGATTGCATACCACCACAGAACAGGTAAAAGGCTTTATATTTTATCTGGTTCAATTCTCCAGATAGGCTGATAATTTTTTTTTATTATTGTTTGTTTTGTTGTAATTTGATTAGAATATAAATTGAATACCTCCTTTTCCTACTTTTATAAATTGTAAAATTCCTGTCCATGTATTCTCCTTTCTCCATCCTCTTCTTTACCCTCTGTTTAAACATGGGTGGAGAATGTCTTTTTAAGTATACAACAAAATCCAGAAAGTACTGGTAATTACTCAAAAATTTAAAACCTACATATGGCAAAATTTTTTAAATACTTTAAGCCAATTTAAAAAGCAATGATAAACTAGGAAAAATATTTTCAACACACTTAACAAAGACTTAATATCCTCAATATACAATCAGCTGTAAGAAATAAGAAGCAATCAACCTACTGAAAATTTAGTAAGGGATTAATAGACAACTGGCACCTAGAAAAATGCTGATAACAAAAAAAAATCTGAAAAAATAATGAATCTCAGAAATAATCAAAGAAATATATGATAAAACAATGAGATCAAGCTTTTTATGTCTTAGTGTTAAGTTTTTAAAAATATAAAATGACAGTATCAAATGCTGGAGAGGGTGTGAGAACACAGTGAATGGCAGTTATTCACAATGTAAATTTCTATGCTCCTGGAATACAGTCTGCCCATATGCTTCAAAATTTAAAGCCTATGTACTCTTTGTTAGATATTCCACTCATAATAAAATTTTTTCTACGATGTACTTTATCAAGTGTGAATAAACATATATTCAAGGACATGCATCTTAGAGCTGTTTATTTAGCTATCAGATGTAAAGAGGCCCAGAGCCCATCACTTACATGGTTGCTTAAATCAGGCAGCTCCAAGTTAAGGCTGCCAAACAGCATGTGCAGTATTACTGTGGCAATTTAACGCTGTGTTTGTCTTTGGAGAAAGCTGTTTTGAAAGCTATACATCAAAATGCCATCAGTGGTTTCCCCTGAACGGAGAGAATGTGGGAACATTTGTATTTTTCCCCTCATAAGGGTCCCCTCATAAACTACTGACCCTGCGCTCTAGAGCCCGCAAGCCACAACTACTGAGCCCACGTACCGCAACTACTGAAGCCACACACCTAGAGTCCATGCTCCTCAACAAGAGAAGCCACCACAATGAGAAGCCCACACAACACAACGAAAAGTGGCCCCTGCTCACTGCAACTAGAGAAAGCCTGTACGCAGCAACAAAGACCCAACCCAAAAATAAATAAAAATTAAAAGTAAAAATAATTTAAAAAATCATTCGTGGAAATGAATGTTTTATCATGTGTTTTATTTGCTAATCTTATATCTTCTTGTGTTGATTTCCTTTCTTGTCCTTTTACCATGTTAGTACAAAAAACAAACATTCTAAATGATTTCTGTTGACTAATATGGTCAAGATTAAATTGCAGCTATTCTAGGGAAGAGTGTATTAACCGAGAATTGTGTCTTTTTAGAGAATTTATATTAGAAAAATGAAGACATATGATAAAAAATTGTTTGAGGAATACATATAAATCCAAGACCAGGAGACACCATTACATTGGTGAAAAGTAAGGATGGTGTGGAGATCATTTCCACTGTACACTGAAGTAAGGTACAAGGCATCTATCTTTCTATCAAGCTGTTATTACTTGTAATAATAACAACATTTGCAGAGCACTCTGACTCCCTTTACAAACATCTCATTTCATCTTTTCAGTGATATGGAAGGCTGGCTGCTTCTGTGTGTTCACTATCATTCTGCTTTTGAACTTTGCTTTCATTGACGACCCTCTTTGCTACTTTTTCGAAGGGCAAGGCCTGATCTCTTGGTAGCAGCAGAGTAACAAGCAGAGTAAGTTCATGTGCACAAAATTTATCGAACTTTAGAAAAGCCCAGAGCCTTGTTGTCTCCTACTTGAGGAAAAGCCACTTTTTCTACCAGAGGACTCTCAAAGAAAATCCATAATGATAGTGAATCCAGATGCCTTACTCTATCCTCCACCTCAGCCTATCTGACAAAACTTCCAAAGGCACACAAAGAAATCCAGGATCCAACCATTTTACGAGTGCATACAAGTAAACATGGAAAGTGCATACAAGTAAACATGGAACGTGGCACCAGGTAAAGTCAAGAGAATTGTCCTTGTCTCCCTTAAACAGTATTTCTCTACTTTTCCACATATATACCTCCCTCTCCTTTCAGCCTATGCAAATGCAAAATCCAATCTCCACAGGAAAGCTACAACACTAGCAGATTAAGAATATTAGATATCAGGCATGGTCTAGAACAGATATTCTAAAATATATTTTTATACATAAATTCCTGGACCAAAGAGTACTCATGACCTAACAATATGTCATTATGCCAGTTCTTTGCTAAGTAAGCCTTTTAATATTTTGCTATCAAGAACTAGGAAGTTAGTCTACCTAAGGAATGTTTCCTAGACACATAACTAAAAATAGGACTGTACAGGCAGCACCTATAAAGATGGAATAAAGTATACAGACAACTACACAATTATTTTCAACAACTTTAACTACGGAAGATGAGTGTAAAGAAAAAAGGGCAGAATTATGGACCTCTAAGAAATCTAATATTAAAATTAGACATCAACGTTGAATAACACAATTTCTTAGGGGATGGGACACAGTAGTAATAAATGATATATTCATAGCTTTTTCCTCTCTTCTACCTGGTAAGGAGAATTTTGTATTTGAAAGATTAGATTCTAGGCTTTTGCTTGCTGGAGTAATGATTGTAAAGAAAAACTGAAAATGGATCGATTGATTCAGGTTGAAAGAGACTAAAAGTTAACAGCGGAAAAGAAATGAAGAGAATGGGAAGATCAGGAGAAGGAAGAAAGGGATCCGGAGGTGGTTCTAGAGTTGAGGACTGCGGTAGCTGTCATATGTGACAGACAGAGACAGAGAGAGAAAAGGGGCTTTTAAGACATCAGTCTCAGAATACCAATAACGAATACTATCACTACCAACTATGATTACTGAAAGAGATGTCTAATTGTTTTATTGTTGTTTTGCTTTGGCACTGGTTTGGTTTTGTAAATGTGCACCCCTTCCTCTACGTTTTGTTTTATAATTATGCTAAGTGTACACTGTCAACTCATACACCCATTACCCAGGAGTGTTCCCTTTCAGCCTTCATTTAATAACTACTTAATACTCCACACTAGTCCTGTGTGGATGCCTCTCTAGTCTTTCTGGTTGTCCAAAGTCATTCTCTAGTGGAACCTCAGGAAGGGCTCCCTGAAACAAATTCTTTAGTAGATTCCTTAGGAAGGGCCATGGGAATGACATTCTCTGAATTCTTACATGCAAATCACTATCTATGTCTTTTATATTTTTGAGGGTCAGTCCTTCTGGATATAAAATCACATTTTCTTTCTCTGAAGATCTTTAATGTTACTCCATTTTCTTCCATCATATAGCATTACTGTCAAAAGTCTAATGATAAACTGATTTTCTTTCTCATAACAGATAATATGCTAATGTCTACATTCCTAAGGATTTTTTTTTCTCTTTCTTTATAAGGTCAGTAATTTTTACTAGAAAGTGCTTTATGCTGGGCATTCTAGGCCAATATAATATTTTCAGGTATGAAGTTTATTCTTTCGGTACATGTTTTCAATTATTTCATCAATATTTTCTCAATTGTAATTTTAGTATTTGTTTCTTTGTTCTAATATCTTCTTCAGAGACTCTTATGTATATGTTGCATCTTCTTTGCTTATGTTTACAATTTTCTTTTGAATTCTTCTTATGTGTTTTTATATTCCCTCTTACATTTTAAAAAATTTCCATTTTTCTCCTTTATTTGATGTAGTTTCTGTCGCTTCTATTGAGCCTTCATTTCTAAAATCATTATTTTTGGAAAGACTGGTCCAAGATGGCAGAGTAGAAGGATGTGTGCTCACTCCCTCTTGCAAGAGCAACGAAATCACAACTAACTCCTAAACAATCATCGACAGGAAGACAGTGGAACTCACCAAATAAGATACCCCACATCCAAAGACAAAGGAGAAGCTGCAATGAGACGGTAGGAGGGGCGCAATCACAATAAAATCAAATCCCATAACTGCTGGGTGGGTGACTCACAGACTGGAGAACACTTATACCACAGAAGTCCACCCACTGGAGTGAAGGTTCTGAGCCCCACGTCAGGATTCCCAACCTGCGGGTCCAGCAACAGGAGGAGGAATTCCCAGAGAATCAGAATTTAAAGGCAAGAGGGATTTGACTGCAGGACTTCGACAGGACTGGGGGAAACAGAGACTCCACTCTTGGAGGGCACACACAAAGTGTGTGAGCATCGGGACCCAGGGGAAGGAGCAGTGACCCCAGGGGAGACTGAACCAGACCTACCTGCTAGTGCTGAAGGGTCTCCTGCAGAGGCAGGGGATGGCTGTGGCTCACCGCGGGGACAGGGACACTGGCAGTAGAGGTTCTGGGAGGTGCTCCTTGGCATGAGCCCTCCCAGAGTACATGATTAGCCCCACCAAAGAGCCTGTAGCCTCCTGTGCTGGGTCACCTCAGGCCAAACAACCAACAAGGAGGGAACTCAGCCCCACCCATCAGCAGACAAGCAGATTAAAGTTTTACTGAGCTCTGCCCACCAGAGCAACACCCAGCTCTACCCACCACCAGTCCCTCCCATCAAAAAGCTTGCACAGCCTCTTAGATAGCCTCATCCACCAGAAAGCAGACAGCAGAAGCAAGAAGAACTACAATTCTGCAGCCTGGGAAATGAAAACCACATTCACAGAAAGACAAAATGAAAAGGCAGACGGCTATGTACCAGATGAAGGAACAAGATAAAACCCCAGAAAAACAACTGAATGAAGTGGAGATAGGCAACCTTCCAGAAAAAGAATTCACAATAATGATAGTAAAGATAATCCAGGACCTCGGAAGAAGAATGGAGGCAAAGATGGAGAAGACGCAAGAAATGTTTACCAAAGACCTAGAAGAATTAAAGAACAAAGACCAAGAAGAATTAAAGAACAAACAAACAGAGATGAACAATACAATAACTGAAATGAAAAATACACTAGAAGGAATCAATAGTAGAATAACTGCGGCAGAAGAACGGATAAGTGACCTGGAAGACAGAACGATGGAATTCACTGCCGTGGAACAGAATAAAGTAAAAAGAATGAAAAGAAATGATGACAGCCTAAGAGACCTCTGGGACAACATTAAATGCAACAACATTCACATTATAGGGATCCCAGAAGGAGAAGGGAGAGAGAAAGGACCCGAGAAAATATTTGAAGAGATTATAGTCAGAAACTTCCCTAACATGGGAAAGGAAATAGCCACCCAAGTCCAGGAAGCACACAGAGTCCCCGGCAAGATGAACCCAAGGAGAAACACACTGAGACACACAGTAATAAAATTGACAAAAATGAAAGACAAAGAAAAACTATTAAAAGCAACAAAGGAAAAATGACAAATAACATACAAGGGAACTCCCATAAGGTTAACAGCTGACTCCTCAGCAGAAACTCTAAATGTGATACGCCATATTTACAAACTGAAGAAGAAAAACCATATGATCATCTCAATAGATGCAGAAAAAGCTTTTGACAAATTTCAACACCCATTTATGATAAAAACTCTCCAGAAGGTGGACATAGAGGGAATCTACCTCAACATAATAAAGGCCATATATGACAAACCCACAGCAAACATCATTCACAATGGTAAAAAACTGAAAGCATTTCCTCTAAGGTCAGGAAAAAGACAAGGATGTCCACTCTCGCCACTCTTATTCAACATAGTTTTGGAAGTCCTAGCCATGGCATGACTAGTAGCATGTCACTGTTTGCAGATGACATGGTACTATACATAGATAATCCTAAAGATGCCACCAGAAAACTACCAGAGCTACTCAATGAATTTGGTAAAGTTGTAGGATACAAGATTAATGAACAGAAATCTCTTGCATTCCTATACACTAACAACAAAAGATCAGAAAGAGAAATTAAGGAAACAATCCCATTCTCCACTGCCACAAAAAGAATAAAATACCTAGGAATAAACCTACTTAAGGAGGTAAAAGACCTGTACTCAGAAAATTCTAAGACACTGATGAAAGAAATCAAAGATGACACAGATGGAGAGATATACCATGTTCTTGGACTGGAAGACTCAATACTTTGAAAATAACTATACTACCCAAAGCAATCTGTAGATTCAATGTAATCCCTATCAAATTACCAATGGCATTTTTTATAGAACTAGAACAAAAAATCTTAAAATTTGTATGGAGAGACAAAAGACTCCAAATAGCCAAAGCAATCTTGAGGGAAAATACTGGAGCTGGAGAAATCAGACTCCCTGACTTCAGACTATACTACAAAGCTACAGTAATCAAAACAACATGGCACTGGCATAACAACAGACATATAGATCAATGGAACACGATAGAAAGCCCAGAGATAAAACCCACACACCTATGGTCAACTAATCTATGACAAAGGAGGCAAGTATATAAAATGGAGAAAAGACAGTCTCTTCAGTAAGTGGTGCTCGGAAAACTGGACAGCTACATGTAAAAGAATGAAATTATAACACTTCCTAACACCATACACAAAAATAAACTCAAAATGGATTAAAGACCTAAATGTAAGACTGGACACTATAAAACTCTTAGAGGAAAACATAGGAAGAACACTCTTTGACATAAATCACAGCAAGATCTTTTTTGACTCACCTTTTAGAGTAATGGAAATAAAAACAAAAATAAATAAATGGGACCTAATGAAACTTAAAGGCTTTTGCACTGCAAAGGAAAACTATAAACAAGATGAAATGACAACCCTCAGAATGGGAGAAAATATTGGCAAATGAATCAATGGACAAAGGATTAATCTCCAAAATATATAAACAGCTCATGCAGCTCAATATTAAAAAAAAACAACCCAATCAGAAGACCTAAACAGACATTTCTCCAAGGAAGACATACAGATGGCCAAGAGGCACATGAAAAGCTGCTCAACATCACTAATTAGTAGAGAAATGCAAATCAAAACTACAATGAGGTATCACCACACACCAGTTAGAATGGGCATCATCAGAAAATCTACAAACAACAAATACTGGAGAGGGTGTGGAGAAAAGGGAGCCCTCTTGCACTGCTGGTGGGAATGCAAATTGATACAGCCACTATGGAGAAGAGTATGAAGGTTCCTTAGAAACTAAAAATAAAACTACCATGTGACCCATCAATCCCACTACTGGGCATATACCCAGAGAAAACCATAATTAAAAAAGACACATGCCCCCCAATGTTCACTGCAGCACTATTTACAATAGCCAGGTCATGGAAACAACCTAAATGCCCATCGACAGATGAATGGATAAAGAAGATGTGGTACATATACACAATGGAATATTACTCGGCCATAAAAAGGAATGAAATTGAGTCATCTGTAGAGACGTGGATGGACCCAGACGGTCATACAGACTGAAATAAGTCAGAAACACAAAAACAAATATCGTATGTTAACACATATATGTGGAATCTAGGAAAATGGTACAGATGAACCGGTCTGTAAGGCAGAAATAGAGACACAGATGTAGAGAATAAACGTATGGACACCAAGGGGGAAAGTGGCAGGGTGGGGGGGTGGGATGATTGGGATTGACATATATCCACCAGTAAAGTAGCTAATAAGAACCTGCTGTATAAAAAAATAAAATTAAATTAAAAAAATAAAACTATTTTATTTTTAATTATTTTATTTCTAATTATTTCTTGAATTCTTTCATTTCACTTCTGAGTTTTTCTAATTCTGATTTATGTTTATTATTTCATGTCCTATATAATTTTCTTAATGTCTCTTGTCTTGCAAATTAATCTTACAGATATTTTTGGAACATTATCTTTATACTATGCTTTCATTGTTGGTAGGGATGTTATTATGTCCTTGACCACCTTTTTTCTTCGAGTCATTCTGTATGGGATTTGACCTCAATACTCTTCTGTTGCTCATTTTAATGTAAATATCATTTTCCTGAACTTTTGGAAGGATGGTAATTACACATATAGCTTTATAGGAAACTACTAAATTCTCTTCCATAGTGACTGTGATATTAAACATTCATATGAGCAATGGGCCAATAATCCAGTCTCTCTACATACTCAACAATGTATGGTGTTGTGCTGTCACTATTTTTTCCTTCAGACATTCTTAAAGTTGTGTAGTGATACCCACTGTGGGTTTAATTTGCACTTCCCTAATGGCTAATGATGCTGACCATCTTTTCATGTGCTTATTTACCATCTGAATATCCTCTTCAGTGAATGTCTGTTTATATCATTTACCCGTTTTCAAAATGGATTGGTTTTGTTTTGTTTTCTTTACTGAGAGAGTTTTGAGAGTTCTTCACATATTGTGGATACAGTCCTTTATCAGACAGGTGATTTGCAAATATTTTCTCCCATTTTGTAGTTTGTCTTTTAATCCTCTTAATAGGATTTTTCACAGAGCAAATTTCTAGTTTTGATAAAGTCCGATTTATCAATGTGTCCTTTTATTGATCATCTTTTGGTGTCAAACCTAAGAACTCTCTGCCTGAGTCCCTTGACCTTGCTAGTTCTATGGTTCCACTACATCTTAACTGGACAACTGTGACAGTGTCTCCACTCTCATCTGCTCTGGCAAATGGAAATGAGCTCACACTACTCCAAGGTGCCAGATTACAATTAATGAAGCACAAGTGCAGTCACTACAATGCTCTGCTCAAACCTTCAAAGATTTCCCCACTGAATAGTAAAGAACAGACTCTCCTGCCTGGAACTGTAAATCCACAGGTATCTTTCCTGTTTCTGCCCAACAGATCCACAACCCCCCAATAACATACCGTCCTCCAGCCAGACTAATTACCAGCTGCTGGACAAGAAGCGCTTATGATTATGGTGATAGTAGAAATGTGAATTGGAAGAGCGGAACTTCTAAAGTGATACAGAAAATCAATCCTGCCACCGAAAACACTGCCTAATTTACCAATGTCCATTTTAAACACCACCACCGCCATGGCAGCTTTCCTGATTGTTCCCAACTGGCATATGTTATCTCCCTCACTTTACTAACCCAACAGCACTTTGAACCTCTGTGATAGCACTTAGCTTATTCTGCCATTTTCAGCCCAGTCTTAACCATTTTGCAATGTGTCAGACCTTCCATGGGCGGGGCTGTGTCCTCTTTATCTTTGATTCCCCTGGAGGACCTGGTACATAGCAGGGACCATCAACTGTTAACTTGACTGGAACCACCATCAGGATCACTCCAGTTCGGACACGTCTGGCCCATCTGCCATATCCACTGTTGAAAACAAGTGCAAGGACAAACTCCACTCATCTTTCTAGACTCTGAATCAGCTTAAACGTATTTTGTAACCATTCTCTCTTTTTTTCCACATCCTCTCTCCACACATAACCACAGCAGAAAGAACAAATAAACACTGAAACCAACTTCATAATGAAATTTCAAACACCTCTGCACCCAGTATTTTCAAATCAGAAGGCAGTAACATTTCATACTGCCTTTAATGAAAGAGTATGCCACTTCTCTAACAGCTTCTCTAGGAACCTACTGCTCCCTCAAATTTATTTGCAATGCTTGTCTGAGTAATCCTGCAGCTTCCCCTGCAATTTCTCAAGGTGTGAAAGTGACTAGGTGCCAGAGGGCCATGGTTACTAGGAATTCTAGGAAAAGGGGTACTGGATCTTGTTCTTCTTTTAATCTCAATTTTTTCAATCCAATTTTTCAATTTTCAAAAATTCAATTTTCAAAAAATTTTCAATCCAATTTTTTCCAAATACATGTCTACTGTGTCCAGAACAGCACTCAGCACATAGAATATGACTGATACATGCTTACTGAATTAAACAACTGAATCAGTACAGTTACAGAAGCCTTGGTCACTTCCTAAACCACACAAAAACAATGAAAATGAAATCTCAGAGCATTACAGATATCAAAGTGCCAATCAAACACTTGGTATTTTCAGTTGACAATTTTTTTCCAACTCTGGCAAATGGCTTGAAGCTTTTGGCTTATGAAATGATTTTCCAGTTATGATATAAGATCAAGAAAAAATTCACTTCCTCATTTTTCCATTAAGAATGTAAAATTCTTAATTCTTCCTACTTTCCCTGAAGAAGGTGGTCATCTTAGATTTAAACTTAATTTCATTGTGAATGTCTCTTTAGAGTCTAGACTAAATATTGTGGCATCTACTTTCTTTCTGGGAAGAGTTTTCTCAGATCAACAACTTCCTCCTTGTGGTTTCTAGAGACTATAAGCTATTCTCTTGAAGTTAACTCAATTGGGGATAATTGCTCTGGCGTGGATTCACTAGCTATAACAAGAAAAAAGCAACAGCTTCCAATGAAAGAGTATAAAATAACAATTCTGCTGTCAAGAGCTGCTGTAGAGATTCATTTTCGGTTTTGCCCTGCAGCAGATGTGGTGGAACCAGATGTCTGCAAGCCTTGGTTTGGGGATTTAATCAAACATGCACACGCAGCTAACATTTATGAGCATCTGCTATAACCCTGTCACTGTTGATTGACACTAGGGAAGATGCAAAGATAAATAAACTGTAGCCACAGGCTTGAGAGAGCTCACAGCGCAAGGAGAAAGAGGTCTGTTCAAATGTTATGGCACTGCAGAGAAACAAACAACGAATTTTGCCTGGGAGATCCCTCATAGGAGACATTACACTTGACTTGAGCCGTGGAAGAAAAGAGCTTTACAAGCAGAAAGGAAATAAGGGAGAAAGGTCATTCCAAGCAGAGGGAACAGCACATGTATTGATACATAGGCTAGTGAATGAGTATGTCATGAATGAGGACGGCAGATATGCAAGTTCCGCTTCATTTGCAGGTGGAATAATGAATGTTAATACATCAGTCTGCATAGGGCAACTGGAAAAGGGATTTTTAAAAACTTTTGATTTGCTGCAATTAATGTTGCCATTTTGACTAACACCAGTTGCTCAAAGTAACAGAAAGAGAATCGGGTGACCCACCAGCTAGCCACCTTGGTTGAGCACTTTCACATCTTTCACCTCATTTGTTCCTCACTGCTGTGTCATGAGATGGGGTTCCTTATGCCCATTCTATAAACAAGAACATGAGGCTCAGAGTTATTGGGGGATTTGCTTAAGCTGACCTCAGTCTGGACTGCTTCAAATCTATTCTCATTGCTCTTCCTTATGTAGCTCCCTTGACAAGTGAAAAGAAAGGGGAGAAGGACAGAGAAAGGCGTTTCAGATTTTATACCAAGCGTTTCTTATCAAATTATTGACTCAAAAGACACTAGAGGTCATCTTACCCCACTTGCTCATTTAATAAATGAGGACTTGAAGCCCAGGTTGTAAAGTGATTTGTCCAAGACCATATAGTTAGTTAATAGCAAATCTGCGGCTAGAACTTTAACATCTTCCATTAGCCTCCTTGCAATTGGAAATCTGCAAAGTTGGAATTTCTTTAGCTGGTTACATTTGCCTTAAAACCCTTATTCAAAAAAAACCCTTAAATTATCTGTCAATTTAAACACACACACATTCACACTCCACACAGCCTCCTGTACACACTAATGATTACCACAGGTTAGAGAAGAGACCAAAGGATAGTCAGGCAAATCAGAAACTCTTGGCAAATGAGAAGCATCTCTTGTGTAGTTTGGAAAGCTTACTGCAGAGACACTCCACGGTGACTGGTCTTTTCTACCCAATGGAAGAGACTGCATAAGTCTCTTGTATGTGCTGTAATAGCATTGCTCAGCATCACTGAAGTTCTGTTGACTTTGTTGCACTTCTACTATTACTGCCTGGAGAAATCTGGGAATGTGCTATCACCTTTCTTTTTACCTGTAGGTGGCAAGTAATCTATTTGAGGGTCAAGATTCTGGATGTTATTGTGGATGATTTGCACACTGAAAGAGAAATATAGTTGGGAAGATTAAGTCCAAGGTATCCCTTTACCAAGTAAAGGCGGAATCTCTTATTGTTAGTTAAGCCTAGAACTATAGAGATGAAAGAACTCAAATTCCTCTGTTGCCAGTCAAAGTGTGCTCCATGGACCAGCAGTCTTATCATCATCAAAAGTTTGCTAGAAATGTAGACTGTCAGGCTTACCCCAGATTCTGCATTAGAATATGTATCTTAATCAACCCTAGATTCTGCATTAGAATACGTTATCTTAATAAAGACCCCAGGATGACTCATGAACAAGAAAGTTTAAGAAGGACTGTTCTAACCATCCAAAAATAAGGATTGTCTATCCTATTTTTTATGTCATGCCACGTATTTCTTTTCCATATTCTTTTCTGTTCATTTATTCATATGTGCCTATATGTTTATATGTTCATTAATTCATATGTGCCTATATTCTCAGCACCTTTGCTATTTGAAAAAGAGTTCCTAGAAGTGAATGCTAGACCTCAAAATATCATTAGAACGATTAGACATTTGACTAAGTCTCTATTCCATTCAAAAGTAATTTCTAACATCACTAAATTAAGCTTAATTCAATGATTGCTTCAATTACCCTTGAGAAATAGATAATTGAATGTTTTTGGTCTTTTGCCTGCATAAAGGTTAAAGTAGATTCCTGGTACCAAGTACAATGTGGTAAAGGGGAGTTTCCCCACACCAGCAAGCAATTCTCTGGACACCAGCAGACTGTCTCTGACACTATCTACCCAGAGACAGTATCAGATTCTACTGGTTAAGGGTTCACTCTTACAAGACTGCCCCGCCTCCAACCCAGCCCACTTCAGATGCCAGTCACAAGCCAAGGTTGTTACCTGTGCTTCTGACCAAGTGGCTACAGATCACAGGTACCCACAACCCCCTCCTTGGATTCCATTAATTTGCTAGAGCAGCTCACAGAACTGAGAAACATTTTACTTAAACCTGTTCTTTTTTGCAAAAACTCCTATATATCCTGGTTCCTCCCTAACCTCTTTGGAGCAGTCCCTCAGAGCTATCTGAGAGGCTGTGTCCCAGGCTTAAGTCCTCAGTTTTGCCCAAAGAATAAAACATAATTCTCAACTTTTAGGTTGTTCATTTTTTTCAGTAGACAAGCGCAAAAGCAGTTAATGTTATGTTTTTCAAAATGGTTACTAAATAAACAGATAAACCGTTTAAATTTTTTAAATGTGCAATACTTTTAATATTCCTTTACAATTAGGGAGCAACTAGGAAATGTTTTCCTAATGCCATTTAATACAAATCTTGATTTGGAATTTACCAAGAAATCCTAGGTTTGAAGAAAAGGTGACGAGATGACTAAGAGGGCTCTCACTGGCAATCAAATCATAATTTTGAAAAAAAAAAATCATAATTTTGCCCCATACCTTCACTTTATAAAGGAATTCTTGATTCTTTTATAAAAGGTACTAAGAGACTTGATCCAGTACAGCAGTTCCATTTTTAATGCAGTCACAGAAGGATTGCTAATGTTTAGATCAGCATGTTTTTATAGAACACAATGCAAATTTTTTAATAACTGAATTACTTTTTAACTTTACAAAGCACAAATAAGTGAAGACAGGATGGTTTATTCAATAGTTGTGTTGATACAATTGGATAAACATTTGAGGAATGAAAATAATTACATATTTACCTCTTATTTTTCCCCCACCCCCCCAAAATTAAAAATTTATTTGTAAAAAAAAAAAAAATTGGGGCTTCCCTGGTGGCACAGTGGTTAAGAAACCGCCTGCCAATGCAGGGGATGTGGGTTTGAGCCCTGGTCCAGGAAGATCCCACGTGCTGCGGAGCAGCTAAGCCCGTGCACCACAACTACTGAAGGCCGCGTGCCTAGAGTCCGCGCTCCGCAACGAGAAGCCGCCGCAGTGAGCAGCCCACGCACTGCAAAGAGTAGTCCCGGCTCGCCATAACTACAGAAAGCCCGCGAGCAGCAACAAAGACCCAAAACAGCCAAAAAATAAAAATAAGTAAAACAAATAAATTTTAAAAGTAAATAAACTATAAAGATAACAGAAGAAAATATAGGTAAACTGCCGTATAAACTTGGGCTGCAGAATATGTGTATACATTTTCTAGGCATGATACCGAGGGTCAAGTGCCATGGAGGAAAAAACCAAATACATTTGACCATCTATTCTTTACAAGCTCACAAGCTTAAGACAAATCACAAAATGGAAACATGTCACAATATATAACAAACGGACAATATCTTTAAAGACCCACAAGCAGAGAAGCAACATTTTTCTCTATCAAATTCGTGAGATGTTTTTAGTGAATGTGGGTTAAAATACAGAGAAATAACACTCATACGATGTGAGTGTAAATGAGAGAATATTTGGGGAGGACAACTTGATAAGATATATCAAAAACTTTAAAAGTAATCATGCCCTCTGACCCACATTTCAGGTTGGCGAGTTTATTTTTAGAATATAATAAAGATTGTGTGGAAAGATTTAATTACAATTCATTCATTATAGTGCTACTTGTACTTTCAAAAAATTGGAAAATTTTAAATGTCAAGCAATAGGGGATTAATTAAATAGATCAGGGTACTTACTTACTCCACATAAAGGAACACCATAAAATTGTCAAAAATGTCAACATGAATAGTTGTTCCTCATATATTCAAAAGAATAAAATGTTTTGTGTAACTCTAATTTTATAAGGAAAAGAATTATAGAAAAGTGTCTGGAAGCATAGGCACTGAATCTTTAAGAGCATTTTTTTCTGTGGGTAGGATTACAGGTTATCTTCTTGTCCCTGTTTTTTTGGGTTTTTCTTGATTTTTCAGTAATTAATATGCATAGCTTTTTTCATAAGACAAACTTATTTTTACAAAACGAGAGATAAAAATGTAGTCTATATCTCAGATGCCTTAAAGTGGCAGTAATCACTTAGTATTATTACATTGAATTGAAAAGTGCAGAAAATGAATCATATGTATGTACAAGACTACACTGAAATGCCCCTCTAGGGAATTATTAGAAGG
Organism: Neophocaena asiaeorientalis asiaeorientalis; assembly: GCF_003031525.2. NCBI lineage: Eukaryota > Metazoa > Chordata > Mammalia > Artiodactyla > Phocoenidae > Neophocaena > Neophocaena asiaeorientalis. Next base: position 3,705,584 of record NW_020185324.1, read on the forward strand.
CATTTGGCACTGAGTTCGGTAAATGCATCATAAAGAATGAGAGTATCAAGGCTGAGTGTGACTGTCTTCCCACGTTTCCCTAAAAATTCACATAGGTTTTCAAACAAATGAGTGCAAGTTCATATATTGTATGGTTTTTATGCATATCTTCCTAATTCACTATTATTTAAAAATACCATGCTGTATTTTGAGTAGTGAGTTTTCCTAACTTAACCATCTACCTTTTTTTAGCTAAAAATCTTTGTCTGTTTAATTTTTCTGATAAATCCAGAACGTGAAACCTGTGTCCAGATGAGACACTCAGTGCCCAGACATTCACGAAGGCCACTCTCTGAAATACTGCTAGACAAAACTTTATCTCCCCTGCTTTTTATCTTCTGCCATATTTCTAAATTAAAGTTTCCATCATCAACACTTGGAGAGGATCAGTCTTCAGACTGTAGATCTGTAACCCTTGAAATACTTTGCTAAAACATCTATATACATACATATGCTTATATTCATAAAATACATAATATGTATTCGGGGGTTTAAAGTTTAGTTGACAATAAAGAGTAAATAATTAATGGTAATTTGGAATATGTTTCCCATCCAATTATCAAATCATACAAATTTTTAACCTAGACCGCCTCATGTACTGTATGTTTGTATTGGGTTGGCCAAAATGTTCGTTCGGTTAGTGAATATAGTGTTCAATAAAATTCTTGGTGAAAATGAAAAATGTGTCTTTTATTTTTATGTAAAACCAAACGTACTTTTTTGCCAACCCAACAGAAGTAGATTAAGGTATGCCCTAATTTGACCATGTTCACAATTCTGTGAAAATATTTCTCATTGTAATTAGTCCTTAAATCACCCTGGGGAGGTAAATTAAGAAATAATTATACTCCATCATGGACCTAGAAGTAGAGTCCCAAGTTATTATCGTTTCCCTTATATATATTTCAGTATTTTAATTGAATTTTTAAGCTGGTTTTTAGTCCTTATATAATGTTACACATAAAAATTAATAGGAATGTTTACAGGCATAAATTCAATTCGGAAAAGCAAGCATAGGCAGGCGCTGTAACATTCCAGGCTTTGCTAATTAAGAAGGTAACAAAGAAGAGCAAGAAGAGTTTCTGCCCTCAGGAGCTCACAGTCTCAACTTTAAAGTGTTGTAACATAAAGTATAACCATCAAGTGTTAAGGTGACAGTGTGCTGCAGATGAAGAGCACCTGCCCAGACTTGGAGGGGAGGGGAGGTGTTCCAAGGGACTTCCAGGAGATGATTCTAAATTGAGGCTTAAAAATGACTAGGCAGAGGCGGAGCGGCTGGGCCCGTGAGCCATGGCCGCTGAGCCTGCGCGTCTGGAGCCTGTGCTCCGCAACGGGAGAGGCCACAACGGTGGGAGGCCCGCGTACCAGACAAAAAAAAAAAAAGACTAGGCAGAGACGCGAGAATGAAATGATCCAGGCAGAAGTAACAGCAGGTACAAAGGCACAGAGGCATAAAGAAGCGGGGTATGTAGGGGAAATGACATTAGTTTGATGGAGCTGGAACACAAAGGGAGGGGCCAGGAAAAACAGGAGGAGGACGTTGGCAGGAGCCTCATATACCGTGTTGATCCATCAGTCTTTAGCTGAAAGAACAGAAATCTCTAACTAGATTAAACAAAAGATATTTAATTTAGAGAAACAGGGCTTGGAAACTCACTGGAAGAGTTTTGTAAGCAGCTTCTAGGCTCACCCTTAAAGAGCGATCCCCATACCAATCCCTCCCAAATGACCCTCCAATGAAGCCACCATCTCTGCCATAATCAGAAACTAGAGAACCTAGAAGCTACCGCTGCAGCTGCTGGCTACAGGGCTATACAACTTCAGCTGCAACTGATGCTAGCAAGATGGGTGCTTCAGTCCTAGCTCTCAACACTAGATCCTGGGAACTCTGCTGCCTCTGCCACTAAAAAGCATAATAAATTTAAATTCCAAATGTGTTAATGGTGGAAAGATCAGAAACATTGCCTTTGCGTCATTTCTGGCTCTTAAAAAAAAAGCTCTCCCAGATCCACCTGCTTGGTGGAAACTCTCCAGCCTCTAGCCTGCATGGAGGCTTGCTACAAAAGTTAAAATGGATTCAAGTCATCAAAACCATGGTCTTCAGCACACCCTGCAAACAAACCTGGGTTTCATCAAGGATTTTTTTTTGTTTGTTTGAGATGTAATTCACATACCATTAAATTCACCATTTTAGAGTGTACAATTCAGTGGGTTATCTAATTCATAAGGTTGTGCAACCCTCATTATATAATTCCAGAACTTTTTCACTACCCTAAAAAGAAACCCCATACCCACTCTCAGTCACTCCATATTCTTTCCTTCTACCCTCTGCTAACCACTAGTCTGCTTTCTGTCTCTATGTATTTCCCTATTCTGGACATTTTTAAAAACTGGACTCATGCAACATGTGATCTTTATGTCTGGCTTTTTTCACTTAGCCTAATGTGTTCAGGGTTCATCCATGTCATAGCATATGTTAATACTTCATTCCTTTTTATGGCTGAATAATAACCTAATGTACGGAAATACCATCATTTGTTTATTCATTCATCAGTTTATCCACTGATCAGCTGGGTTGTTTCCTTTTTTTTTTTTTGCTATCATAAATAATGCTGCTATGAACATTCCGGCACAAGTCTTTGTTTTAACATATGTTTTCAATTTTCTTGGGATTACATCCAGCAGTGTAATTGCTGGGTCATATGGCAACGAAGTCTAACTTTCTGAAGAACTGTCAAACTGTCTTCCACCAGTTGCACCATGTTACATTGCCACCAGCAATGTATGAGGCTTCCAATTTCCCTACATCCTCTCCAACACCAGTTATTATCTGTTTATTATTATTATTAATTATTGCTATTATTAGATTATCATTACTATTGCCACCGCAGTAGATATGAAGTGATGTTGTGGGTTTGATTTGCATTTCCCTTACGACTAATGATGTAAGTAAGCATCTTTTCATGAGATTACTGGCCATTTTATATCTTCTTTGGAGAAATGTCAATTCAAATCTTTCGTCCATATTTTCTCCCATTCTGTGTGTTCTTTTCACTTTCTTGATAGTGGCTTTTGATGTGAGTTTCTAATTTTGACCAATTCCAATTTATGTTTTTTTTAGTGGCTTGTGTTTATAGGTATCATATCTAAGAAATCATCACCTAATCCAAGGTCACAAGATTTAAGCCTGTATTTTCTTCTAAGAGTTTCATAGTTTTAAACCTTACAATTTTATCCATTTTGAGTTCATTTCTGTATATGGTGAAGCAGTCCAAATTTTTTTTTTCTTTTTATGTGACTATCCAATTGTCCTGGTACTATTTGCTGAAAAGACTACTCTTTCCCCATTTAACTGACACCCTTGTCAAAAATCAATTGACCACAGACATATGGGTTTATTTCTGAACTCTCAAGTCTAGTCCATTGATCTAAATGTCTATTCTTATGCCAATACCACACTGTCTTGATTACTTATAGCTTTGTACTAAGTTTTGAAATTGAGAAGTGTGAGTCCTCCAACTTTGTTCTTTTGCAAGATTGTTTTGTCTATTCTGGGTATCTTACATTCCCATACAAATTTTAGGATCAGTTTATCCATTTCTGCAACAGAGATAATTGGATTTTTTACAGAAATTGCACTGAATCTGTAGATAAATTTGGTGAGTACTGTCATCTTAATAATATTTAGTCTTCCAATATCATCGTAATAAAACTGTCTTCCAATCTATGAACACAAGATGTCTCTCCAATTATTCGTCTTAATTTCTTTCAACCATGTTTTGTAGTTTTCAGTATACAACTCATACACTTCTTCTGTTAAATTTATTCCTAATTATTTTATTCAAACTATTTAAAATTATCTTCAGATTGTCCAGTGTATAGAAATCCAACTGGTTTTTGTGTGTTGATTTTGTATACTGCAAACTTGCTAAACTCCTTTACTAGCTCGAACAGCTTTTCAGTGTATATGGGTTCTTTAGGATTTTTCATACACAAACAGAAATATTTTTACTCCTTCCTTTTCAGTTTGGATGCTTTGATTTCATTTTCTTGTTTCAGTCTCCTGTACAATGTTGAATAGCACTGGTGAGAGCAAACATCCTTGTCTTGTTTTTGATCTTAGGGGGAAAGTTTTTAGTGTTTCACCATTAAGTATGATGTCAGCTCTGGTCACCAAGGATTCTAAGCAGGAGACTGAAGAGTTACAAGACTGGGAGCATAGAGATGCAGGTTAATACTGGCAGATTTACTTTCTCTGCTTTATAAACTAAGGGCAATTTTATTATCATAATGTTGCTAGTGTCTGCTAGGTTTCTCAGTCTATTATCTCTCTACACTCTAGATTCTGTGCAAGGAAGAGACAGTTTCTAGCCTCCTCTTCCCAATGAGAGCACTTTTCTCCCAGCCCTCCACACCACCAAGAAGACTAAGATGCTACCTCTTAGTTCCACTCACTAAGAGAACATTTCTCCAAGAAAACTTTATTAACCTCTTTGTTGTCACACCCCCAAGAACTATAGAAGAGAATAATACCCAGTGGCCCCAAACCTTCCAGCTGGTGCCCACTTTCCTCACATTCAGGACTGATCCCATTATGCTTCACCCTCCCATTAACCTCATGGAGTACTAGAATTTCAAGCCTCCCAAGTCACTCATTTATCTGGCCCAGTATCCTGTAATTCCATGGCCTCCAACACGCCATTACTAGCCGTTACTATACCCCTGGTCTTTTCCTCCATAACCTTGATCTTATATTTGAAGTTCCCCTCATCCTCTTGTATACCAGAAACCCGGCTGACCCATAATGAGCTCACTCTGCAGGCCTCTCAATTAAAAGCTATTTTTCTTTCTGACACCCCTTAGGTATTACTTACCTATTGCTGGTAACAAATTACCACAACCTTAGCAGTTTAAACTGACACAAGTTTATTAGCTCATAGTTCTGTAGGTGAGAACTCCTTTACTTCATGACTGGTCCTTTTTCTCACTCAAATATCAGTTTCAACATCACTTCCTAATAAAGCCCCCCCGCTGCCCCCAATCATTCCATCTTTAGTCTCTCAGTGACTCCCTATCACATTAACCCTATTTTAATTCTCCACGCAGCTTTATCATTGTCTGACTTTTAATAAATTAGTTATATATATTATATGCTCTCCATTAAAATATTTACTGGAAGCTTTAACCCCCCCCCCTTTATCAGGTAACTTTACCAAATTTATTAATATACCTAATAGTGTTTTCAGCTGATTCTAGGTAAAAACTCTGATATTTGAAAACAATGATAATTTTGTGATTTCCTTTCTGGCACCTTTTTAAAAAAACTTATTTTATTGCCTAAAACTTCGATGACACCATGGAACAAATAGCAGTGAGAGTAGGCATCTATGTCATATTTTTTTACTATTAGATTAACATTTCTAGTTTGACCATTTAGTATGATGTCTGCTATAGACTTACGATACAAAGTCTTTACCATATTAAGGGAGTTTAAATGTTTAACATTGTTTACTAATATTTTTATCACAAATGAAGCTTGAACTTATGTTTTCAGCATCTATTTATATTTTCTTCTCCTTTAGTCTATTAATGTGCTAAGTGCAGAATTTTATTCACAGGTATTCTATCCCTGCATTTCTTTGACAAACTGTCTTAAATATTGTTAATTATTGTTCTAATAAGCTACTGTGCTTCATTTGTTAAGAGTTTAGTATATTTTCACACCTTTATTGCTATGGAAGATTAATCTACGGTTGCTTTGCTCTTTTGCCATATTTGGCTGTCAATGGCATGTTAACTCAAAATGTATACAGTGTCTCATGAAATTGACCAAAATACTCTAACTCTGGATCAAGTTTAATAACATTGTGATTATCTCTTAAGGATTTGGTAAAAGACTCCCAATTAACTACCCCACTTTAGTAAAAAATGACACTTAAAATTTTTCTCCAAAATTATCTCCTCCTTTATCTTTTGGAATGTTCTCCAAACCATACACTGGTTTCTTGCTTGATCAAATTGCAAACTGAGGTTTCTTAGTTCAATCTACCCCAAAACAAGGAAGAGGGTGAAAGAGCAGGTGAAAAGGTAAGCTCTTGGTGATTCTACTTCAAACTATATTATTCTCTTTATCACCTCTAGAGAAGTCTAAAAGAGTAAATGCAAGATTATCTGTAAATCTGCTGTTTTCTTGTCCTTGTCCTTTGAGTCCAGAGGCAAGGATTGGTTATGGATTAAAAGCTACTTACTCTCGGGCTTCCCTGGTAGCGCAGCGGTTAAGAATCTGCCTGCTAATGCAGGGGACATGGGTTCAAGCCCTGGTCTGGGAGGATCCCACATGCCGCAGAGCAACTAGGCCCGTGAGCCACAACTACTGAGCCTGCGCGTCTGGAGCCTGTGCTCCGCAACAAGAGAGGCCACGATAGTGAGAGGCCCACGCACCGCGATGAAGAGTGGCCCCCGCTTGCCACAACTAGAGAAAGCCCTCGCACAGAAATGAAGACCCAACACAGCAAAAATAAATTAATTAATTAATAAACTCCTACCCCCAACATCTTCTTAAAAAAATAAATTAAAAAAAAAGCTACTTACTCTCAGTGTAGACCCCTGGTTTCTGATATTTGTCAAGTTCCCACTATCCACCTACTGAGAGAGCCAGGGTTCTGAGGAATTAATTCCATTAATACTTTCCCATCAACCAAAATGTTTCTTTTTTTTTTTTTTTTTTTGCGGTATGCAGGCCTCTCACTGTTGTGGCCTCTCCCGTTGCGGAGCACAGGCTCCGGACGCACAGGCCCAGCGGCCATGGCTCACGGGCCTAGGCACTCCGCGGCATGTGGGATCCTCCCGGACCGGGGCACGAACCCGTGTCCCCTGCATCGGCAGGTAGACCCTCAACCGCTGCGCCACCAAGGAAGCCCCAAAATGTTTCTTTTAAACTATTTCTTTTTAAAAGTTTCATATCATGCTCTTTTCAACTTGTTCCTTACTAATCAAATACCACTTTTGAAGTACATGGCTTATTGCTTTATGGTTTCTTTTCTAATTAGGAGCAACGTGGGCCTTAAGAATAAATTGATCCTACTGTATAATATTGCCGCCATGAAGAGCTTCAGAAGAACTATTAATTGGTGTAGATCAAACAATTCCACACAGCACAATACTTGATTCACTTTGGTTTACATTTCACAAATAATTAATCTTAGAAGACACACCAGGAGGTTGTCCTGCTCAAACCAGCCTTCTGGATATTTTAATGAGTCACAACTGTGGTGGATATTTGGTTGCACCTGCTTTAATAATTTTTCCAGACTAAAATTTATATGGTCATTCTATATGGAGTAGAACTTTCGGTCTTGGTCTATACATCCTGACTCTGTGTTAGCACAGATGGAAATTTTTCTCTTATGATAATATTGATCCTGGCTTTGAGTCTCTACTCTCAACTGTTGCCCTTAAGTTCACTTCCAAGCAGAATATGTGTGCATGAGTGCATAGGTAAGCAACGGAACGGAGTAAGGCATAGAGACTAGTTCTACTCGGGCATGCAACTTTCTCCCTCAACCCCATTTTTATAAAAGAACGCCAACTATGTGCCTAGCTCAGCTGATAGTTAAAGCACGTGACTCTTCATTCAACGGGTGCACAAAAGGAGCTTACTCAGAAACATAATTTTGAACTTCTTCCCAATATTTATCAAAATATGGGCTAACAGTAATATTTTTAAAATATGTCTGCCAGCCTTGACATTCTAATGTCCGCCTCTATATTAAGGTAAAAGATCAGAAAAATGTGTATCACACATCCAACCTTCCTTTGATACCTCTCCTCTTCCCCTTTCCATTGTCCCATAGTCTCTCATATAGGAGACTGTGAATTATTTTTCCATCTTTACGTAGATGGCTTAGAACTAATCTTGTCGTACACCCTTAGCAAGTCCACAGCACAGAACCATGTTTGCTGCCCTTGCCTTAATACTGATACCACTTCATATCTTTACCCTTTTTTTCCTCTTTATCTTTCTTTCCTACTGGAAATTAATTTTCTTACTGTGTATTATTCAAATCTTTGAAGTCTCTCTGATTTCATTATGAAATAGAATGGGGGACAGATAAATAGCTGATCTCCCTGCTTCCAAAATTGCTAATACTTATTATCCCCATGGATGTGGAGTGAATTTTCCAAAATAAACTTTTTATCCTGCCACTGCTCTCCTTAAAACTCTTAGAAGTCTCTCCATAATATGTGGAACTGATTCCAAATTCATTTGCATGGGGCCTCTAAGACCTCTTTCTCCAAGCTCTTATTTCTTATTTAAGAATCAACATGGCATAGGAGTTAAGAGTTCAAATCCTGGTTTCACCAGTAACTGGTAGCTGGACAAATCATTTAACCCATCTGACCTCGGTTTCCTCATCTATGAAAAGGCAATAAGAGTAACTGCCACACAGGTTGTTGAGCAGGTGAAAAGAGTTGTTATATATAAAATATTAAGATGAGACTTAGTAAGTGCTTAAAGCATATTAGCTATTGCTATTAGTTTTTACTGCCTTCCCCATTAATTGTGATCTGTTCCTGACAAACTATGTGGAGTGATCCATAGTTCCCTCTACATCAAACAATTCCCACAACATTCTGTGTTATGTACCCAACCTTTGCCCATCTATTCTAGCAGGTGAAATCCTCTTTTGCCAGAGCCAACCCAATTATCTAACCTCTCCAAATAGACAGATAGATAGACAGACAGACAGAGTCTTCCTATTCCCTCCACCCTACCCAACCTTCCTATACAGAAGAGCTGAACTGAACAACTCTTTCTCTCACTACTATACTCTGTGGAGTCCTGTATTAAAGTACTAAGCTCACTGCATTTCAAATATGTATTTATCTATTGGTCTCTCTTACTGAATGGTGAGCTCTTGGAGGTTCAAGACTGTGACCTAATTACAGCTTCACCTTCAGAAGCCAGCACAGTGACTAGCCCAGAGTAAGCTCTCAATAGTATGAATAAGTAAATGAATAAATGAATGAGAAACTGAATGAATGAATGATGTAACCCTGCTAGGTATAAATAATGTAAACAAAAGAAAGAATTCATGAGAAGAAGCAATAAAGGGGATTAATGAGTAATGGTTTGGGGGGAACAGAAAGTAGATGATGTTTTAGCAAGCAATACAAAAATATGCTGAGGCTTATGAAGATCAAATGGGTAACAATGCACATTTCATTTTAAAGTCAGTGAAGTTCTAAATGGTGAAGTGCCCATACTGGATAAGTGTCTGCTCCTAAGTAAATTTAATCTGCATCTCTATAGATTGTACACATTATATAAACTCTGCATATATTAATAATGTTAGTCTCTTGAAAGTTACTCAAAATTACATGCTCAATAAGGTGAGGAAATATTCCTATGGCAAATTTTTATGGTTAATTTTATGAAATGAACTCTTCTTCACAGAAGATTTATATCACTGCAGCCCTCAGTGTGATATGGTCACCTTGGATTTACCCTGAGGCATATATATCTTTCCTCTTGTCTGTCTCAAGGCCAACATTCAGTATCTTCAAGGGAGTTACTGGAAGCTGCAAATGTCACCTAGGGCCAAGCGGCCATCAAGATCACTATTCTATCTAGGAATATATTATCATGACCTCTTTGGAAACACATTCTAACCAATGTATTTTCATAAAATCTCTCTTCCAATAGGTCCATCCCAAATATGTCAATAAAACAGAATCTTACCTATACAATTAAAAAATCATAAGTTCCCCCAAAGCATATACTTACAAAAAAGAAAGAAGGAAGGAAGGCAGGGTGGGAGGGAGGGAGGAAAGAAGTCAGAGATAAGGAAAGACAGAGAGAGAGAGAGAGAGAGACAGAGCAATAGAGCGAGAAGGAGAGGGGGAGGGAAGTGGGGGAGAGAGGGTGGGGGGAGAGAAAGGAGAGGGAGAGAGAGAGAGAGAGAGAGAGAGAGAAATTGGATCAGAAGGCCATATTCATATTTTTGGCTGGATCAATTAAGTGCATGAGTTATTAGATTTTAAAATAAATCAGTTATTAAAAGAAAGTCCAAATATTAAAAGATTACTGATTATCACACTATGAAATAATTTAATCAAAAATTTCAAAATAAAATTGTTAATTTCTTCAGTTTTTCTGGATTAAGGCATGCAAGCTTGCTGAGGAAAAGTAAAATACTTTTCCATAGCCAAAATGTTTTTAAAACTCACTACTTCACTATCAACAGAAAGTTCCTCAAATGTATTTTTTCATCTTGTATCTTATGTTCTAAATTCAAAACACACCATACAAAAGAAACATGAAGACATCATAAGTGCACAGCTCAAGAAACTTTCACAGATGCAACATGTATCCAGCACCAATATGAATAAATGGTACAATCCAGCAGCCCCACTCATGCCCACTCTGGAGTCTCTTTTCCTGACTTGCTATCCTGACTGTTGTTACCATAGATTAGTACTGCCTGCTTCAAACTTCACACAAATGGAATCACACTATGAACCTCTTTTGCATCTGTCTTTTTTTCTTTAATTATAATGAGATTTTTTCATATTGTATGTAACAATACTTAATTCCATCTTATTACTATAACATACTCCATTTTATGAAAACTTCATAATTAAGTTATCCATTCTACTGTTGACGCACATTTAGGTTGTTTTCAGTTTGGGGCTATTACAACTAGTGCTGCTACGAACATTTTGTGCGTGTTTTTGATACACATCTATAAGCATTTCTATAATATATCTGGGAGGCAGAATTGCTGTAAACACTTAGGAGACAGAATTGCTGGGTTATAGGGTAAGAACGTGCTATGGTAGCTACTGCCAAACCGTTTTCCAAAGGTGTTGTAACAATTTACACCTCCATTAGGAGTGTATAAGAGATTCAGTTGCTTCAAATTCTCACCAGCACTTGGTATCATCAGCTTTTAAAATTTTATCCATTCTGGTGTGTGCAGAATGATATATTGCTGTGATTTTATTTTCTATTCCCCTAATAATAAGTGAGATTGAGGGCTTTTTCTCATGTTCATTAGCCATTTAGATATCCTATTTAAGCTTCTGTCCATCTGTCTATTGATAAAACTACCTTTTTTCATATTGATTTGTAGGAATTCTTTGCATATTCCTGACAGGATACCTTTACTGGATACAAATAATCAAAGACCTTCTGCATCACACGCTGTCAGTCCGCTACCAATATGTCCAGGGATCTTATGCAGCTTGGTGGAAACTTCCCATTCATGCTAATGACTTTTTTACCAGGAGCTTCTGTGTCTCTCTACCTGAAAGATTCTGGCTCAGATATGTCACCTTGGATTTACCCTGAGGCATATATATCTGGCTCAGCTCATGGTCAGAGTAGTCTAGGAATGCCAAGGAGTTCATGCCCTTAGGAACAATTCTCCCCAAAAGTGGAGACCCATCAACCCTTTCACGGAAAAAAACCCAACACTTGCCAGCAAAAATGTAGGTTTGCCTATTTGGAATAAATGGCCCTAAACATCTGTGCCAAGCAAACACAGTCACAGATAGCAAGCGCTCACTAACAAGGTCTTTCATTCTCCCTTCTGTGAAACTCCACCACAGGCTACATGCAGAGACTGTCATTCAAGGAATATGTGTCCATAACAACCAGCCAGCTAGCGCACTGTTTCCTGTTAGAGTCCACTCTATTAATAGACAACTACTTGTCATCTAAACACTCAGCAAGGCTGATTCACAAAATGTCCTGGAGTCTGAGCATTAACTCCAAAGTTCTAGTACATTTCTTGACGCTGAGTGATACGTGCCAATGACCACCAGCTGGATACTGCAACTGAATTCGCCAGAATTCAGTGAGAACAATGCTTAAAGGTAGAGAATTGTGATTTGGTATGACTCTGATCAACACCTTAAAAGAACAGAATAACACTTTTTTTTTTAGATTTGATTTTTATAGGCTAGATAATAATAACCTAGACAAAGGATATCGAGCCCAAGATGAAAGGCAAAATGAGAGAAATGGTCTGTCAGAAATATAATGAGTTAGGAGGGATAGTTATTAGTTTGGGAATTTGCCTTTTTTTTCATATTTGTATCCCCAGAGTCTAGCATAGGCCTGGCATATAACAAAACTCAAAAATATTTTTGAATGAGTGAATAAATGAACAAATAAACAATGCAACATATTAAATATGTTAACTGATATCTAAAAATATGTCCCATGTAAATCAGTGTTTTATGAAAATGAAGGATCCCTCTAAGAACTGAACCTTTTGGGGGTTTAATCACTTCTAATAAAATCTTTCTGAAAAGGCTCACTACTAGGTAAAATATTTAGGCTAGTGGACAGGGTTTAAAATCTAATCTGAATAAATAAAAAGCCTTCTCATTCAAAACACCAAGCATAAGTTCACATGTATTAGGATATATATTTTTGCATTATTCAAGGCTAAACCATGTCCTTCCCAACTATTCACTGACCATATATTTACTGACTGTACCCTGTATACCATGTATTAGGTTAAGTACTGGGGATAAAGTTGTTTTAAAAATACATGTGATATAGTTGGAGAGATTAGCAGTCTTGTAAATCAGTAAATCTTGGTGGAAATACATTATGAAGGGAAACTAAAAGTGCAGTGAGAGATTACAACAGCAGACCTGATAATCTGCTACGATGGAACAAAAGCAACTCAACTCAGCACATATTTATCGACCACCTACTACGTGCAAGACACTGTTATCTGCCGTAAATGGAAGATAAAACAGGAAAGGACAAAATTTCACCCTTAGGAGGGCTACATAATGAACCAAACACAGATGATGCATTGGAGAAAGATCCATAGCAGAACACATATATGATTAGCAAACAATTAAGATCATGGGCTCTTTTTCTTTTTTAAGCTATTCTCTTTTTACTGAGGTAGACTTGATTTACAGTATTATATTAGTTTCAGGTGTACTGCATGGTGATTCAATATTTTTATTGATCACACCCCATTTCAAGTTATTACAAAATAATGGCTATTATTTCTCTGTGCTGTAGCATATATCCTTGTTGCTTATTTATTTTATACATAGCAGTTTGTACCTCTTAATCCCCTACCCTCTTTCCTCTCCCCGCTGGTAACAAATAGTTTGTTCTCTATATCTGTGAGTCTGTTTCTGTTTTGTTATGTATAGTCATTTGCTTTATTTTTTAGATCTGCATATAGAGTATTTGACTTTCTCTGTCTGACTTATTTCACTAAGTATAATATCATATAGGTCCACACACATTGTTGCAAATGGTAGAATTTCCTTCATTTTTCGTAGCTTAGGATTCCATTGTGTGTATATATATACACATACATATATATATGTATGTGTATATATATACACACACACAACATATTTATCCATTCAACTGTTGATGGACACTTTGCTTGATTCCATATATTGGCTATTGTAAATAATACTATTATAAACATTCAGGTGTATGAATATTTTCAAATTAGTGTTTTCATTTTCTCGAATATATACCCAGAAATGGAATTGCTAGATCATATATGGTAGTTCTACTTTTATTTTTTGAGGAAACTCTACAGTATTTTGCAAAGGGGGCGCACCAATTTACATCCCGACCAACAGTGTACTAGGGTTCCCTTTTCTCCACATCCTTGCCAACATTTGTTATTTGTAGACTTTTTGATGACAGCCATTCTGACAGGTGTGAGGTGATATCTCACTGTGGTATTGACTTGCATTTCTCTGATAATTAGTGATGCTGAGCATCTTTTCATGTGCCTATTAACCATCTGTATATCTTTTTTAGAAAAATGTCTATTTGGGTCTTCTGCCCATTTTTAAATTGGGTTGTTTGTTTTCTTGATATTGATTTGTATTCGCTGTTTATATATTTTACATATTAATCCTTTATCAGTCAGATCATTTGCAAATATTTTCTCCAAGTCAGTAGGCTGCCTTTTCGTTTTGCTGAAGATTTCCTTTGCTGTGAAAGAGCTTTTAACTTTAATTAGGTCCCATATGTTTACTATTGCCTTTGTTTACTTTGTCTCAGAAGACAGATCCACAAAAACATTGGGTTGGCCAAAAGGTTTGTTCGTTTTTTTCTGTAAGATAGCTCTAGCAGTACTTAGTTGTCTTTAACTTCATTCAAAACAATTTTCTTAGATTGTATTGTGACAGCTGTCATATCAGCATGCATTTTAAAAAAATTTATCAAAATTGGTGAATTTTTGTGTAGCCATTTTAATACTGAAGATGCAAGAAAAAAAAGCAACATTTTTGGCATATTATGCTTCATTATTTCAAGAAAGGTAAAAATGCAACTGAAACACAAAAAAAGATTTGTGTAGTGTATGGAGAAGGTGCTGTGACTGATGGAATGTGTCAAATGTGGTTTGAACGAGATTTCTCGCTGGACGATGTTCCACGGTCAAGTAGACCAGTTGAAGTTGACAGTGATCAAATCGAGACATTAACTGAGAACAATCATCATTATACCACATGGGAGATAGCTGACATACTCAAAATATCCAAATCAAGCATTGAAAATCATTTGCACCAGCCTGGTTATGTGAATCGCTTTGATGTTTGGGTTCCACATAAGTTAAGGGGAAAAAACCTTCTTAACTGTATTTCCACATGCAATTCTCTACTTAAATGTAACAAAAATCTTCCATTTTTAAAACAAATTGTGACAGGCAATGAAAAGTGGATATTGTACAATAATGTGGACCAGAAGAGATAGTACGACAAGTGAAATGAACCACCACCAACCACACCAAAAGCTGGTCTTCATCCAAAGAATGTGATGTGTATATGGTGGGATTGGAAGGGAGTCCTCTGTTATGAGCACCTTCCAGAAAACCAAATGATTAATTCCAACAAGTATTGCTCCCAATTAGACCAACTGAAAGCAGCACTTGACAAAAAGCGTCCGGTATTAGTCAACAGAAAACGCATAATCTTCCATCAGGACAACGCAAGACCGCAAGTTTCTTTGATAACCAGGCAAAAACTGTTACAGCTTGGCTGGGAAGTTTTGATTCATCCGCTATATTCACCAGACATTGCACCTTCGGATTTACATTTATTTCAGTCTTTACAAAATTCTCTTAATGGAAAAAAATTTTAATTCCCTGGAAGACTGTAAAAGGTACCTGGAACAGTTCTTTGCTCAAAAAGTTGTGGGAAGATGGAATTATGAAGTTGCCTGAAAAATGGCAAGAGGTAGTGGAACAAAATGGTAAATACGTTGTTCAATAAAGTTCTTGGTGAAAATGAAAAATGTGTCCTTTATTTTTACTTAAAAACCAAAGCAACTTTCGATCAACCCAATACATTGCTACAATTTATGTCAAAGAGTGTTCTGTCTATATTCTTTTCTAGGAGTTTTATGATTTCAGGTCTTACATTTAGGTCTTTAATCCATTTTGAGCTTATTTTTATATATGGTATGAGAAAATGTTCTAATTTCATTCTTTTACATTTGGCTGTCCACTTTTCCCAGCTCCACTTAGTGAAAAGACTGCCTTTTTTCCATTGTATTGATATATTCTTGCCCCCTTTGTCACAGTGATTGACCGTAAGTGTGTGGGTTTATTTCTGGGCTCCCTATTCTGTTCCATTGATCTGTGTGTCTGTTTTTCTGTGAGTACCATGCTGTTTTGATTACTGGAGATTTGTACTTAGACCGAAGTCTGGAAGGGTTATGCCTCAAGATTTGTTCTTTTTCCTCAGGAATGCTTTTGCAATTCGAGGTCTTCTGTGGTTTCACATAAGTGTTAGAATTATCTGTTCTAGTTCTGTGAAAAATGTCACGGGTGTTTTGATAGGGATTGCATTAAATCTGTAGATTGCTTTGGGCAGTATGAACATTTTAACAATACTAATTTTTCCAGTCCAGGAACACAAGTATCTTTCCATTTCTTTTTATCATCTTCAATTTCCATCAACAGAGTTTTATAGTTTTCAGAGTACGGGTCTTTGACTTCCATGATTAAATTTATTCCAAATATTTTACTCCTTTTGATATGATTTTAAATGGGATTGTTTTCTTTTTTAATTTATTTTTATTTTTAATTGAAGTATAGTTGATGTACAATGTTGTGTTAATTACTGCTGTACACCAAAGTGATTCAGTTATAGACATATACATTATTTTCCAGTATGGTTTATCATAGGATACTGAACATAGTTCTCGGTGCCATATGATAGGACCTTGCTGCTTATTCATTTCATATATAAAAGCCTACATCTGCTAACTCCAACCTCTAAATGGGATTGTTTTCTCATTTTCTCTTTCTGATACTTTACTATTAGTGTATTGAAAAGCAACAGATTTCTCTATATTAATTTTGTGTCCTGCAACTTTACTCAATTCATTTATTAGTCCTAAGAGTTCTCTAGTGGAGACTTTACGGTTTTCTACATATACAATCATGCCAGCTACAAATAATGACAGTTTTACTTCTTCCTTTCCAATTTGGATAATTTCTATTTCTTTTCCTTGTCTTACTGCTATAGGACTGCCAATCCAATGTAAACAGAAGTTGTGAGAGGGGGCATCCTTGACTTGTTCTTGATTTTACAGAAAAGGCTTTCAGCTTTTTACCACTGAATAAGATGTTAAAAAAAAAAAAAAAAGGGCTTCCCTGGTGGCGCAGTGGTTGAGAGTCCGCCTGCCGATGCAGGGGACACGGGTTCGTGCCCCGGTCCGGGAAGATCCCACATGCAGCGGAGCGGCTGGGCCCATGAGCCGAGGCCGCTGAGCTTGCGCGTCCGGAGCCTGTGCTCCGCAGTGGGAGAGGCCACAACAGTGAGAGGCCCGCATACCACCAAAAAAAAAAAAAAAAAAAAAAAAAAAAAAAAAGATGTTAGCTGTGGGTTTGTCATACATGACCTTTATTATGTTGAGATATGTTCCCTCTACCAAATTTGATGAGAGTTTTTATTATGAATGGATGTTGAATTTTGTCAAATGCTTCTGCATCTCTTGAGATGATCATGCAATTATTACCCTTACTTTTGTTAATATGGCATATCAAATTGATTGATCGGTGGATTCTGACCCATTCTTGCATCCCTAGAATGAATCCCACTTGATCATGGTATATGATCCGTCTTACACATTGTTGAATTCGGTTTGCTAACATTTTTGAGCGTCTTTGCATCTATAGTCATCAGAGATACTGGCATGCAACTTTCTTTTTTTTTTCCTTTAGTGTTTTTTGTCTGGGTTTGGTATCAGGGTAATGATGCACCTGTAGAATGAATCTGGGAGTGCTCCATACACTTGAACTTTTTGGAAGAGTTTAAGAAGGATAGGTATTCTTCCTTATACATTTCACAGAATTCCCCTATGAAGCCATCCGGTCCTGGACTTCTGTTTTCTGGAATGAATAGCAGACTAAATGACAAAGAAGAATGAATAAGTGATCTGAAAGAAAGAAAAATGGAAACCACCCAATCAGAACAGCAGAGAGAAAGACAAATGAAAAAAATGAAAGCAACATACAAGATCTATGGGACAGGTGATTTCCCTAGTAGTCCAGTGGTTAAGACTTCACGCTTCCACTGCAGGGGGCACAGGTTTGATTCCTGGTCAGGGAACTAAGGTCCTGCATGCTGTGTGGTGCAACCAAAAAAAAAAACCTCTATGGGATAATATAAAACATGCCAACCTACACACATAATATGGGTTCCAGAAAGAGAAGAGAGAAAAAATGAGATCGGAAATGAATTTGAGAAAATTATGGCTGAAAACTCCCCAAATCTAAAGAAGGAAACAGATAGCCAGGTACAGAAAGAACAGGATGTCCCAAACAAGATCAACCTATACAGACACACACCAAGTCATATCATCATTAAAATGGCAAAACTGAGAGATAAAGAGAAGATTCTAAAGACAGCGAGAAACAAAGAGTCAGTTACAAAGGAACCCCCACTAGACTATCAGCTGATTTCTCTTCAGAAACTTTGCAGGTCAGCAAGGAGTGGCGTTATGTATTCAAAATCCTGAAAGGGAAAAACTCGCAACCAAGGATACTCTACCCAGCAAGATTATCATTTAGAATAGAAGAAGATATAAAGAATTTCTCATGGACTATTACTCAGCCATTAAAAAGAATGAAATCATGCCATTTGCAGCAACATGAATAGACCTAGAGATTATCGTACTAAGCCAAGTACAATAAGTCAAAAAGAGAAAAATAAATACCATATCACTTATATGTGGAATCTAAAATATGACATAAATGAACATATCTATGAAACAGAAACAGACTCACAGATATAGAGAACAGACTTGTGGTTGCCAAGGGGGAAGGAATGTAGAAGGAACGGACTGGGCGTTTAGGATTAACAGATGCAAACTATTATATATAGGATGGGTAAACAACAAGGTCCTACTGTATAGCACAGGGAACTATATTAAATATCCTGTGATAAACCACAATGGCAAAGAATAAGGAAAAGAATATATACATTATATTTACACCTACATATGTATTTATATATATATAATATATATGTATGTATAACTGAGTCACTGTGCTGTACAGCAGAAATTAACGAAACATTGTAAATCAACTGTACTTCAATAAAATTTTATTTAATAATTTCTCAGGCAAAAACTAAAAGAATTCAGCAATACCAAATCTACCCCAAAAGAAATATTGAAGGGTCTTCTCTCAACAGAAAAAAAAGGAAGAATCTATTGGAAAGGGGAAATCACAACAGGAAACACAAATATATAAAAGGATTGAAGATTACTTAAATAAGCCAGTATACAGATTTTAAAACAATCCAAAAAAACTATAAAAGCAGTTATAACTACAGTTAACAGCAAAAGGATAAGCATGAGATGTAAACTAGGACATCAAAGTCATAAAATATGGGAGAGGAGAGTATAAAAGCATAGATCTTTTAGAATGTGTTTGAACCTGTATGAATATCAGTTTAATGCAGTAGGTATAGCTGAGTGTCAACACACTTGAACTCCATGTTAATAACAAATCGAAAATACACAATAGACTCACAAAAACCAATAGAAAGGAGCTCAAGCACACTACAAAAGAAAATCATCACACCACAAAAGCAAAAACAAAAAGTGAAGACAGAACTACAAAACAACTGGAAAACAGGGTTTAAAATGGCAGTAAGTACATACCATTAATAATTACTTTAAATGTCAATGGACTAAACGCTCAGATCAAAAGACATACAGTGGCAGATTGGTTAATAAAACAAGAACCTACAATATGCTGCCTACAAGAGACTCACTTCAGGGTGAAAGACACACACAGAATGAACATCAGAAGATGAAAATAAATATTTCATGCTAGTGGAAATGACAAGAAAGCAAGGGTAGCAATACTCATCTCAGACAAAATAGACTTAAGACAAAGACTATAAAGAAAGACAAAGAAGGACATTTTATAATAATAGAGAGATCAATACAAAAAGAGGATATTATACTCATTAACATATACACACCCAATACAGGAGTATCTAAATATCTAAAACAAAAACTAACAAACATAAAGGGAAAAATTGACAATAATACAATAATATTATAGTAGGAGACTTTAACATCCCACTTACTTCATTGTATAGATCATCCAGACTGAAAATCAGTAAGGCAACAAAGATCTTAAATGACACAATAGACAAGCTGGACTTACATAACTACAGGACACTACATCAAAAGAAAAAAACAACAGAATACACATTCTTTTCAAACCCACATGGAACCTTCTCTATGATAGGCCACATACTAGGTCACAAAATAAGCCTCAACAACTTTAAGAGGACAGAAATTACCTCAAACATCTTTTCTGACCACAACAGTATAAAATTAGAAATCAACTACATAAAAGTGGGAAAAGAATGATCACATTGTGACTTAACAACATGCTGCTAAAAAAACCAATTGGTCAATGATAAAACCAAAGAAGAAATCCTAAAATATATCAAGACAAACAAAAATGAAAACACAACCTTACAAAATCTATGGGATGCAGGAAAAGCAGTTCTAAAAGGGAAATTCATAGCAATACAGATGTTCCTCAAGGAACAAGAAAAATCTCAAATAAAGAACTTAACTGGGCTTCCCTGGTGGTGCAGTGGTTCAGAGTCCACCTGCCGATGCAGGGGACACGGGTTCGTGCCCTGGTCCAGGAGGATCCCACATGACCTAAAAGAATTAGAAAATAAAAACAAACAAAACTCAAGGTCGGCAGAAGGAAAGAAATAATAAAGGTCAGAAAGGAAATAAATAAAACAGAGATCAAAAAATATAAAAGATCAATAAAAGCAAGAGCTGTTTTTCTGAAAAGGTTAAGAAAATTGACAAACCTCTAGCCAAGCGTACCAAGAAGAAAAGAGAGGACCCAAGTAAACAAAATAAGAAATAAAAGAGAAGAAATAACAATTGATACCACAGAAATACAAAATATCATAAGAGAATACTATGAACAGTTGTATGCCAACAAGTTGGACAACACAGAAGAAATGGACAAATTTCTAGAAACATACAACCTGCCAAAACTAAGTCAAGAGGAAAGAGATACTTTGAAGAGACTGATCACTAGAAGGGAAACTGAATCTGAGCCTGTAATAATAATAATATAAAAAAACTCCCTACAAACAAAAGTTCAGAACTGGATGGCTTCACTAGCGAATTCTACCAAACATACGAAGAAAAACTTATACCCATTCCTCTCAAAGTATTACAAAAAGTTGAAGAGAAGGGAACACTTCCAAATTCATTCTATGAGGCCATCATCACCCCAATATAAAAACCAAAGAAAGACACTACAACAATATTACAGGCCAATATCTTTGATGAATATAAATGTAAAAATCCTTAATATTACCAAACCAAATCCATAACAAGGATCATACACCATAATCAAGGTGGACTCATTCCAGGGCCACAAAGATGGTTTAATATACACATATCAATCAATGTGATACACCAAATTAATAAAAGGAAGGATGGACTTCCCTGGTGGCACAGTGGTTAAGATTCCTCCTGCCAGTGCAGGGGACATGGGTCAAACCCTGATCCAGGAAGATCCCACATGCCGTGGAGCAAATAAGCCCGCGAGCCACAACTACTGAGCCCGTGTGCCACAACTACTGAAGCCCGTGTGCCTAGAGCCTGTGCTCCATAACAAGAGAAGCCACCACAATGAGAAGTCCGTGCACTGCAACAAAGAGTAGCCCCTGCTCGCCACAACTTGAGAAAGCCCACAGGCGGCAACAAAGACCCAATGCAGCCAAAATTAAATAAAATAAATTTATAAAAATAAGTAAATAAATAAAAGGAAGGATAAAAATCACATAATCATTTCAATACAAAATTCATAGTCCATTCACGATAAAAACTCTAACCAAAGTGAGTAGAGAGGGAACATATTCTAACATAATTAAAAGTCATTTATGACAAACCCACAGCCAAAATAATACTCAACACTAAAAAGCTGAAAGGCTTCTTGCTAAATTCAGAAACAAGACAAGGATGCCCACTCTCACCTCTTCTATTCAACATCGTATTGGAAATCCTAGCCACAGAAATCAGACAAGAAAGCGAAATAAAAGGTATACAAATTGGAGGGGAGGAGGTAAAACTGTCACTATTTGCAGATGACATGATACTTTATATAGAGAACTCTAAAGTCTGCACAGAAAAACTATTAGAACTAATAAATGAATTCAACAAGGTATCAGGATACAAGATTAATAAACAGAAAACTTTTTTAAAGAAATGTATTTAGTTATTTATTTTTGGCTGTCTTGGGTGTTCGCTGCTGTGCATGGGCTTTCTCTAGCTGCAGCAAGCAGGGGCTACTCTTCGTTGTGGTGCACGGGCTTCTCATTGCGGTGGCTTCTCTTTGTTGCAGAGCATGGGCTCTAGGCATGCAAGCTTCAGTAGTTGTGGCTCATGGGCTCTACAGTGCAGGCTCAAGTTGTGGCACATGGGTTTAGTTGCTCCAGGGCATGTGGAATCTTCCCAGACCAGGGGCTTGAACCCATGTCCCCTGCATTGGCAGGCAGATTCTTAACCACTGCACCACCAGGTAAGTCCCAATAAACAGAAATTTGTTGCATTTCTTTACACCAACAATGAAATATCAGAAAGTTTTTTTTAAATCCCGTTTAAAATTGCATCAAAAAAGGAAAATTATTAGGATTAAACTTAACCATGGAGTTGAAAGACCAAAAACTATAAAACATTGATAAAAGAAACTGAAGATGATTCAAAGAAAAGGAAAGATATCCCATGCTCTTGGATTGGAAGAATTAATATTGATAAAATGGCCATACTACCCAAAGCAATCTACAAACTTCACATGATCCCTATAAAAATACCTACAACATTTTTCACAGAACTAGAAGAAATAATCCTAATATTTATATGGAGCCATGAAAGACCCAGAATTGCCAAAGTAATCCTGAGGAAAAACAACGAAACTGGAGCCATAACCCTTCCAGACTTCAGTCAACACAACAAAGCTACAGGAATCAAAACAGCATGGTACTAGCACAAAAACATATATATAGATCAATGGAACAGGATGGAGATCCCAAAAACAAACCCATACACCTATGGTCAATTAATCTACGAAAAAAGGAGGCAAGAATACACAATGGAGAAAAGACAGTCTCTTCAAAAAGTGTTGCTGGGAAAGTTGGAGAGCTACACGTATATCAATGAAATTAGAATATTTTCTCACACCATATACAAAAATAAATTCAAAATGGTTTAAAGACCTAAATGTAAGACATGACACCATAAAACTCCTAAAAGAGAACATAGAGAAAATATTCTCAGATATAAATTGTACTAATATTTTCTTAGGTCAGTCTCCCAAGGCAAAAGAAATAAAAGTAAAAATAAACAAATAGGACCTAATCAAATTTACAAGCTTTTGCACAGCAAAGGAAACCATCAACTAAACAAAAAGGCAACCTACGGAATGGGAGAAACTGTTTGCAAATGATGTGACTGACAAGGGGTTAATATCCAAAATAAACAAATAAACAACTCAATATTGAAAAAGTAAACAACCCAATAAAAGATGGGCAGAAGACCTAAATAGACATTTCTCCAAAGAAGACACAGAGATAGGCAACAGGCATGTGAAAAGATGCTCAACATCACTAATTATTAGAGAAATCCAAATTAAAACTACAATGAGGTATCACTTCATACCAGTCAGAGTGGCTATCATTAAAAAGTTTACAAATAAGAAATACCTGGAGAGAGTGTGGAGAAAAGTGAAACTTCCTACGTTGTTGGTGGAAATGTAATTGGTGCAGCCACTATGAGAACAGTATGGAGGTTCCTTAAAAAATTAAAAATAGAGCTACCATATGATTCAGCAATCCCACTCCTGCATATATATCCGGAAAGGACAAAAACTCTAATTTGAAAAGATACATGCACCCCTATGCTCATAGCAGCAGTATTTACAATAGGAAAGGCATCAACAAATGACTGGCTTATGAAGATTTGATATATACACACAGTGGAATATTACTCAGCCAAAAAAAGAATGAACTAGTGCCATTTGCAGCAACATGGATGAACCTAGAAAATATCATACCAAACGAAGTATGTCAGAGAAAGATAAATACTATATGATTTTACTTGTATGTGGAATCTAAAAAATGAATCTATATATAAAACAGAAACAGACTCACAGACATAGAAAATAAACTTATGGGCACCAAAGGGGAAAGTAGGCGGGGGAGGGATAAATTAGGAGTATGTAATTAACAGATACAAACTACTATACATAACATTGACAAGCAACATGGATTTACTGTATAGCACAGGAAACTATATTCAATATCTTGTGATAACCCATAATGGAAAATAACCTAAAAATACATTTATATATAATTGAATCACTCTGCTGTATACCCGAAACTAACAATACTGTAAGTCAACTATACTTCAATGAGAAACACATAAAATCTCAAAAGTAGAGAGAGAAAAATGACATTTAACATACAACAGTACAGCAGTTTGAATTATCAGTGACTTCTATCTGTAATAACAGAGTTCAAAGATAGTAGAACACCCTCAAAATACTGAAAGAAAAAAACAGCTACTAACCCCAAATTCTATATCCAGAGAAAATATTCTTCAAAAATGAAAGCAAAATTAAGATACTTTCAGGTTATGGAAACCAAAAAGAATGTGTTTCTAGAAGACCTGCACTCTAAAAAATGCTAAAAAGCTGAGGGAAATTATACCAGATGGAAACCTGAATTTTCAGGAAGGAAAGAAAAACATCAGACATAGTAAATATGTTTTAATTAAAACAGATTATGTTCTCTTAGTTGCTTTAAAAGTTGCATTATAATTTAAAATAAAATGTATGCCACTGTGTTCTGAGGTTTATAACAAATGGAGATGTAATACATATGATAAATATAAACAATAGGAAAGTAAATGGAACGGTACAGCTGTGAATTTTCTACATTTTACATAAGTGGTACCATAATAACCCTAAATAGACTATGAGAGGTTAAAATGTGTATTATAATTCCTAAATCCACTCCTAAAACTGCAAAGAGATATAGCTAAAAGTCAACAGATAAATTTAAAAGGATTTATTTAAAATATTCAAATAATCCACAAGAAGGCAAGGTAGAAGGAACAGAGGAAAAGACGGCAGAGGGGACAAACAAATAATAAGATGACAGAAGTAAATCAACCATACCAATAGTTAATTAAATGTTAATGAACTAAATGTTTTAATTAAAAGGCAGAGTTTATTGGAATTAACTGAAAACCAAAACCCAACTATATGACGTCTACACCACTTTTAAATATATATATGTGCAATCCATAAGCATGTCAACTACAGACTGGCACTTGCCATCTACCTCTACAAGGATTACATCATGAGCTGCTGCAGCTGCTGATTTTCAACACCCCTGAAAGGAGTTCAGGGTGGAGAGTGGAAATGAGGCACTCTGTGCTCGGGGGAAAACTGGCAGAACAGGTCTCCAGACAAATATTTTCAGGAGCTGATTTTATGAGCCCAATTCTTGTATCTCCTCACATCTACAAAAGCACTAAAATCCTTCATGGTGACAACTGCCCCTCGTGACTAGCAGTAACCTTGATGAGACGAGCAGAAACCTTCTGCAAAAAAATGTGCTTGATTGCATGCACTCCCCCCTTCACCACAATCACATATATACTGACCTTCACCCATACCTCTCTGGAGCAATTTCTCAGAGCTATCTTAGATGCTGTCTCCCGGGCTATAGTCCTCATTTTGCCCCCAAATAAAACGTGACTAACAACTCTCATGTTGTTCATTATTTTTCAGCCGACAGGCATATATGGCTGGAGTAGGTAGACTCATATCACATAAAGTATACTTCAAGAATAAAGACATACCAGAGATAAAAAGAGTCATTTCATAATGTAATATGGTCATTTCATCAGGAAAACAAATAATCAAAAAAGTGTATATACCTAGTAGCAGAGTTTCAAACTACATGAAGCAAAAATTGCCAGAGAGGAGCTTAAGATGGTGGAAGCCTGAGAGGCAGAGGAGCTTAAGATGGTGGAAGCCTGAGAGGTGTATCTCCACAAATACAGCAGAAATACATCTACATGTGGAACAACTCCTACAGAACACCTACTGAATGCTGGCAGAAGACCTCAGACCTCCCAGAAGGCAAGAAACTCCCCACGTACCTGGGTAGGGCAAAAGAAAAAAGGAAAAACAGAGACAAAACAATAGGGACGGGACCTGCACCAGTGGGAGGGAGCTGTGAAGGAGAAAAGGTTGCCACACACTAGGAAGCCCCTTCGCGGGCTGAGACTGCGGGGGGCGGAGGGGGGAGCTTCAGAGCCATGGAGGAGAGCGCAGCAACAGGGGTGCGGAGGGCAAAGCAGAGAGATTCCCGTGCAGAGGATCAGGGCCAACCGGCACTCACCAGCCCGAGAGGCTTGTCTGCTCACCCGCCAGGGCGGGCGGGGCTGGGAGTTGAGGCTCGGGCTTCAGAGGTCGGATCCCAGGGAGAGGACTGGGGTTGGCTGCGTGAACACAATTTCAGTGTGTATGTGTATGCTTCTGTGTGTGATATTGTCTGTATATCTTTGCTTTTACCATTTGTCCTAAGGCTCTGTCTCTCCGTTAGTTTTTTTTTAAACTTTTTTCTTAATAATTTATTTTATTTTATATTATTTTACTTTATTTTATCTTCTTTCTTTCTATTTTTTCTCCCTTTTATTCTGAGCCGTGTGGATGAAAAGCTCTTGGTGCTCCAGCCTGGCGTTAGGGCTGTGACTCTCAGGTGGGAGAGGCAAGTTCAGGACACTGGTCCACAAGAGACCTCCCAGCTCCACGTAAGATCAAATGGCGAAAATCTCCCAGAGATCTCGATCTCAATGCCAAGACCCAGCTTCACTCAACGACCAGCAAGCTACAGTGCTGGACACCTGATGCCAAACAACTAGCAAGACAGGAACAAAACCCCATCCATTAGCAGAGAGGCTGCCTAAAATCATAATACGGCCACAGACACCCCAAAAAATACCACCAAACGTGGACCTCCCTACCAGAAAGACAAGATCCAGCCTCATCCACCAGAACACAGGCACTAGTCCCCACCAGGAAGCCTACATAACCCACTGAACCAACCTTAGCCACTGGGGACTGACACCAAAAACAACAGGAACTACGAACCTGCAGCCTGCAAAAAAGACACCCCAAATACAGTAAGTTAACCAAAATGAGAAGACAGAAAAACAGACAGCAGATGAAGAAGCAAGGCAAACACCCACCAGACCTAACAAATGAAGAGGAAAAAGGCAGCCTACCTGAAAAATAATGCAGAATAATGATAGTAAAGATGATCCAAAATCTTGGAAATAGAATGGAGAAAATACAAGAAACATTTAAGAAGGACTAGAAGAACTAAAGAGCAAACAAACAGTGATGAACAACACAATAAATGAAATTAAAAATTCTCTAGAAGGGATCTATACCGGAAAAGCTGAGGCAGAAGAACGGATAACTGACCTGGAAGATAAAATAGGAGAAATAACTACTGCAGAGCAGAATAAAGAAAAAAGAATGAAAAGATTGAAGAAAGTCTCAGAGACCTATGGGACAACATTAAACGCACCAACATTCGAATTATAAGGGTACCAGAAGAAGAGAAAAAGAAAGGGACTGAGAGATTATAGTTGAAAACTTCCCTAATATGGGAAAGGAAATAGTTAATCAAGTCCAAGAAGCACAGAGAGTCCCATACAGGAAAAATCCGAGGAGAAACAAGCCAAGACACATATTAATCAAACTATCAAAAATTAAATACAAAGAACAAATATTAAAAGCAGCAAGGAAAAAACAACAAATAACACACAAGGGAATCCCCATAAGGATAACAGCTGATCTTTCAGTAGAAAGTCTGAAAGCCAGAAGGGAGTGGACGGACATATTTAAAGTGATGAAGCAGAAAAACCTACAGCCAAGATTACTCTACCCAGCAAGGATCTCACTCAAATTTGATGGAGAAATTGAAACCTTTACAGACAAGCAAAAGGTAAGAGAATTCAGCACCACCAAACCAGCTTTACAACAAATGCTAAAGGAACTTTTCTAGACAGGAAACACAAGGGAAGGAAAAGACCTACAATAACAAACTCCCCAAAATTGAGAAAATGGTAATAAGAACATACATATCGATAATTACCTTAAATGTAAACTCCGCACATGTGGGATCCTCCCGGACTGGGGCACGAACCCGTGTCCCCTGTATTGGCAGGCGGATTCTCAACCACTGCGCCACCAGGGAAGCCCAGTTTGGGAACTTTTAGCCAGAGAAATCAGAGAAGAAAAAGAAATAAAAGGAATCCAAATTGGAAAAGAAGAAGTAAAGCTGTCACTGTTTGCAGATGACATGATACTATACATAGAGAATCCTAAAGATGCTACCAGAAAACTACTAGAGCTAATCAATGAATTTGGTAAAGTAGCAGGGTACAAAATTAATGCACAGAAATCTCTTGCATTCCTATACACTAACAATCAAAAATCTGAAAGAGAAATTGAGGAAACACTTCCATTTACCACTGTAACAAAAAGAATAAAATACCTAGGATTAAACCTACCTAAGGAGACAAAAGACCTGTATGCAGAAAATTATAAGACACTGATGAAAGAAATTAAAGATGATACAAATAGATGGTGAGATATACCATGTTCTTGGATTGTAAGAATCAATATTTTGAAAATGCCTTTACTACCCACAGCAATCTACAGATTCAATGCAATCCCCATCAAACTACCACTGGCATTTTTCACAGAACTAGAACAAAAAATTTCACAGTTTGTACTGAAACACAAAAGACCCCGAATAGCCAAAGCAATCTTGAGAACGAAAAAAGGAGCTGGAGGAATAAGGCTAATGCTCAACATCATTAATCATTAGAGAAATGCAAATCAAAACTACAATGAGATATCATCTCACACCCGTCAGAATGACCATCATCAAAATATCTACAAACAATAAATGCTGGAGAGGGTGTGGAGAAAAGGGAACCCTCTTGCAATGTTGGTGGGAATGTAAATTGATACAGTCACTGGAGAACAGTACTGAGGTTCCTTAAAAAAGTAAAAATAGAACTACCATATGACCCAACAATCCCACTACTGGACATAAACCCTGAGAAAACCATAAATCAAAAAGAGACATGTAGGGACTTCCCTGGTGGCGTGGTGGCTGAGAGTCCGCCTGCCGATGCAGGGGACACGGGTTTGTGCCCCAGTCTGGGAAGATCCCACATGCTGCGGAGCAGCTAGGCCCGTGAGCCATGGCCGCTGAGCCTGTGCGTCCGGAGCCTGTGCTCCGCAACGCGAGTGGCCACAATAGTGAGAGGCCCGCGTACCGGGAAAAAAAAAAAAAAAAGAAAGAAAGAGACATGTACTACAATGTTCATTGCAGTGCTATTTATAATCACCACGATATGAACACAACCTGAAGTATCCATCAACAGATGAATGGAAAAAGGAGATGTGTCACATATATACCATGGAATATTACTCAGACATAAAAAAAACAAAACTGAATTATTTGTAGTGAGGTGGATGGACCAAGAGCCTGTCATACAGAGTGAAGTAAATCAGAAAGAGAAAAATAAATACCATATGCTAACACATATATATGGAATCCAAAAAAAAAAAAAAGTTCTGAAGAAAGGAGGGTGGGAGGGAGACGCCAGAGGGAAGAGATATGGGGATATATGTATATGTATAGCTGATTTACTTTGTTTTAAAGCAGAAACTAACACACCACTGTAAAGCAATTATACTCCAGTTAAAGATGTTAAAAAAAAAATGAATCACATAATTCACCACTTTAAACTATGATGTTTCAATTAACAAAGAAAAGCCATTTGACATAATTCAGTAATCACCGATTAAAAAACTCTCAGCAAACTAGAATAGAAGAGAATTTCCTCAATCTGACAAAGGGCATTTACAAAAAACCTCATAAAACATTATACCTAATGGTTTAAAAATGTGAACAGGCAAGCCACAAGGAGAAGAAAACATCCTCAAAACACAGTTGGCAATATACTGGTACACAGGACTTTTAAAATACTCCCACAACTCCATAATAAAAAGACAAATAAAACCCCAAAATAGGCAAAAGACTTGAAATGATACTGCAGAAAAGAAAATATGCACAGCAAATAAGCACCTGAAAAAGTTCTCAACATCAGTAGTCAATTTAACTAAAACTACAACAAAATACATACTACTAAAACCCACTAGAATGGTTCCAATTAAGAAGACCAAGAACACTTAATTGAGCTTGTGAAGCATCCAGAACTTTCATGCATAGTTGGTGGGAGTGCAAAATGGTCTAACCACTTTAGGAAAGGCCTGGAAATTTCTTACAAAACCCAACATCTATTCACTCTATGACTCAGCATTTCCAATTCTAGGTATTTTCTCATGAGAAATGAAAATATACATTCATAAAAAACACTAGGTACAAGGATATACGGATGAAAAATGTCACTGCCATATCAGTACACAAAGGATACTGCAGCCATCAAGCCATCAGCCACTGTAGCCGCCGCCCACCTCCGTGGTGAGCCCTGAAGGAGCTCAGGATGGAGACAAACAGGTTCCCCGGCACACCACCAAGTGGTCAGCCACGGCAGCGGCCCCCGATGGGGGGACCCCAACATCCTGGCGCCCCCCCTTACCTCTTCTGAGCAGTCCCTCAGAGCTATCTGAGAGGCTGCCTCCCAGGCTTGAGTCCTCAGAAAGTCCGCTGAATAACACATAATTTCTCAGCTTTTAGGTTGTGCATTTTTTTTGCAGCTGACAGATATTTACAGCAGCTTTATTTATAATAGCCAGAAACTGGAAAGAGACCATGTGTCCATCAACAGAAATGTACAAACAGAGGTATATTCATACACTGGAATACAAGCCGCCAATAAAAAGAAACTAAAGTACTGATACTCAAAACAGCATGGATGAATCTCAAAAACATTATGTTGAGTAAAAGACGCTTTACACACAAAAAAAGAGTACATACCGCGTGATTCCACACAGAAGACAGGCAAAACTAATTCAAGGGGAAAAGTATAAAAATAGTGGTTGCTTTTGAGGGGGTGGGGAGGCACAAGACTGAGAAACTTTTAGGGGTACTGGTAATGTTCTCTATCTTGATAGCCACTGGGTTACATGAACGGAAGAATTTGTCAAAACTTATCAAATGGTACCCATAAGATTTATATATTTCATTCATGTATAACTTTTACCAAAAAAGAAAAAATAGAGTAAACATGTTATCAAACTTTATGACTTGCATGCTGAAGTATTTAAGGAGAAATGTACAGACGTCTACAACTGATTTTGAAACATGTCAAAACCAAAAATATTTATGAATTGATAGAGGAATGGATTAATAAACATATGTATAAAGCAAGTATAGGAAAACATTAGTGATGGAATCTAGGTTTTGGATATATGAATGTTAACAATATAAAATTTTCATTAAAATATTTGGGGTAAAGAGGAAGTTTGTATTTCTCGAAATTTAGGTGAAAATATTTGAAAGTGGTATTATTTTTTTTAATGGAGGATTTGTGGCCATAATATTTTTCTAAAGTTAAAGCGTATTAATCTGGAATATAACCTAAAATGTATATTTTGAATTAACTGTGTTTACACTGTCTGCTATTTTTATTAGAGCTGCATCAGAAATCCAATCTGTATCTACACAGAGAATGTAATTTTGAAAGGGATATTTTGAAAGCCAGTTATGAATTCGTTTTAAATAACTGTCTTCAAAAGATATATTTACCTCTACCCAAACTTTTTTTATATCCGTATGTGTCACGTTCTAATCATCTGGGAAACTTAATGGCTTTCTATTTTGAATTGTTTTGAATAAAGCAATCCTTTTCTATTCAAGTGTTTTCTACATAGGGAAGCAAAGAAAATAAGTTTAAATAGTAACAGTTGTGTTAAACTAGAATTTCTAAGTGACAATTCTCGTTTCTAATAATTCTACCAAGAAAGAGTTCAAAATTTCTGACTCCTTAAGTTTTTACATATGATAGATTATGAACAGCTTGGAATTATTTTATACAGGCAGATGAGAATTCCATGTGGCTCCACAAGATATAATCTGTAGCTTGTTAGAACTGATAGTATAAAACAAGGATGACAAATCTATGGCAACTCACTTATTCAATGCAGATCCTAACAATCCATCAGGGCACTCCTTCCCACCCAGCCCAGAGCAGTCACAGAATCCCTCTCAACACAATGTCTAGTAGGCATTACTAATTTGTAAGAGTTGACAAAGAAGAAACTTAGTGATCTTGGCCCTTGCCCACGTGTCTTTGGGGCATGGATGCAGTAGTCACATTACCGTTAACTATAAACATGACTTGATAGTTACATAACTGAGCTCTGTTGACTGTGGAGGATTCTCTGTGGAAACACAGTCTGAACTGTTACAGAATTTTCAAACTATGAGGCTGAAAATTCTCTCGTGGTAGAGGCAAAATAATTCTTATCCTTTTAGCAAAAGAAATACGTGCAGCATTGAAAGTAATATTCACAAGAGTCAAAATTTAAAGACACTGGTAAGTAACATTTTGTTTAGTAACTTATAGCAACTTATAGTCTCTCATTTCCAAAAGGTTCTGAATATCCTGAAGAACTATATAGCACAAAAGATTTATTAGTTCATTTGTTTTCTTTTGTGTGGTTTTTAAAGATTGTGGAATCAAGGTATGAAGGAAAAATGTTGCCTGCCATACCAGTAAGCAAAGGATGTTGAGGCCATCAAGCCAGCAGTCACTGTAGTAACCCCTAACTGTGCACCCTCTGTGGATTGAGGATAGAGAAAAGCAGGATACTGGCCGTAGTTAAGGTGCCTATCAAAGGAATGATTTCAATAGGCCCAGACTCTGGCATCTTCTCAAACATAGAAAGGCGCTAAATTCATTAATTTAAGATGTCTGGTTTTCTTGAATTAACAGTAACCTTTTGATGTTCTGACTACCTGGTTTTTGTCGCAAAAACTCCTTTATATCCTGGTTCCTCCCTTACCTCTTTGGAGCAGTCCCTCAGAGCTATCTGAGAGGCTGTCTTCCCGGATTAAGTCCTCAGTTTTGTCTGCCAAATAAAACATAATTCTCAACTTTTAGGCTGTGCATTTTTTTTTTCAGTCGACAAAGGTATTTTAATTCAATTTGCTTCTATATAAATCTACAGGATGGAGTGACTGTGTCAAAAGGGCAAGAAGTGATCTCTGCTCCATTTAAAATAGACGAGGACTAATCAAAGGTGAGAAACAATGACATTATTTGAGCTCCTGAGTCCTGCTATGCCTGAAGCAAAATCATTGTTGAAATTTTGTAACATTAGTCTTTTTTACTTATTGCAGCTTAACAGTGATTCTGACACCTACAACAAAAAGAGTCCCCAGAAATAGATTATTCTTCTAATAAAAATATATATATAACTTGAAAAAAAAGAGAATTAAGAAAAACAGTAAGAGAGCAAAAATAATATCTAACGTGTGGAGAATTACACGTACCATAAACTGTCCTAACTGCTTTATACATGGTACTCATTTAATTCTCACAACAAATCAGTGAGAAAGATATTACTGTTGTCTCCCTTCTACAGATAAGGATATTGAAATGCAAAAAAAAAAATTGAGAAATTAACCCAGCCCCACTCACAAAGTTAGTAAACTAGGGCACTAGGAGTCGAACCCAACCTGTTCTGCTTCAGAGCCCATCCTCTTAATCAACAGGTTAATCCACTTCTCTGCTTAAAGGTGGAATAAGTACGCAGGCACACATCCTACAGTCTCATACACTTGCTAGAAATGGGCTGTCAGTTTGTCTCAAACCTTCTAAATCTGGTTAACAGGTTGGTTACACACAGAGATGAACATAATCAGATACTGGCTCACAGTGTCCAGAATACAAATATGTATCAATTACTCACAGATATCAGAGATACCTGAGAAACTCCTCTTCTGAATTTTCATGAGGAAAACAAGCTGATTCGGTGCACAACACTTGCAGCAGGTAAGGAATAGCAGGTCAGTTTCATACAGCTTCTACTTATCATAATTCAACTTAAGTTGAGACTTTCAGGACAAATTGTAAATAAATCAAAAGTTATTCTACTAGAGATCAAAAATAATGCTCTCCAGTCATAAACAGCCCATTTTTACCTAAGATAAAATTTAGTCTATAGACGAAGGGCTGAATTTAATTATTTCAGACATGTACCTACATGAATATTATTTATAGTGAACACTGAGGAGCTTAATCAGTATCCTAGTCTCCAAAATAAGACACTCCACCTTCAAAGAGGGTGGACCAAAGGAGTTGATGGAGGAGGACCAGTGCATAAAGCCAACATATATTGAGAAAACAGCTTTGGATCTGTTCTCATCCAAAGAGGGGAGAAAGAATGGTAGCCCCATGCTTCTTTCAAAGAGAGCATGGCTGAAATCTTTTTTCCTGAAAATTGGCATTATTAATTTTAAGTAACGCAACCTCCTTGTGAACCCTTTAAGATGAATTAGTTGCAAAACTAACCCCTAGGCAACACCTTGAATTGACCTTTTGTATAGTTACTAGACATAAACCAATTAAACATCCTAGAACATCTGTTAAAAATAAGATCTTGGTTGAAAAGTAGTTGACTGTGGGCCGTGGTTTGTTCTGACAGTAATTAGATATCTAGCAGGACCAGCTGTCAGTTGAGTTTAGTTCTAATTTGTGGTAATAAAATCATATTCTTTATATTTTCCTTATCTATCTAAAGGAATGTGATACAAAAATTGGTTGACATCTTTAAGATCAAATTAAGAGAACTGGCTATACTTTTCTCAGCTTTACAGCATAAGGAATTATTTTCTGTGTCAGAGGATCCTTGCCTGCTCATTCTGCTTTTTTTAGGGGTATTAAGTTTTGAGCTCTAAGTAAGCATCTGTAGACGATGTTTTTATTGAGGTTAAGCAAGTTAGCTAGCTCGTGTACATAAGTCAAAGAGAGAAAAGAGCAATAAAAAGTCTGGAAAAGTTATATAGAGAATCCTGACAGATTTCTCTATAAGGTTATAAAGAATATATTAGTAGTCTACCTTACACTACGTTGCCTTATATAATTTAATAGGCAGCGTTCTAGAGATTTGACAGTAATTACCTCATTTAATATTCACAACAACCCTTTCAGTTCAGTACTATTGTAACCCAAACTTACAGATGATAAAACTGAGGCACAGAAATATGAATGAATCTGCCCCAAATCACGTAACTAGAGGGTGGCTAAACAGATTTAAAACCTAGCCAGTCTAACTTCAGAATCATGCTCTAATCACTGTGCTGTGCTATATTATCTTGGCTCATGAAGCACAAATTTGTTTTTTCAAAGGAGGTTTAGAATATGTTTTGAATGGGATGTCCAATAAACTAATGGATCTACCATTTGGGGAGGGAATGGTTATATACAAATGTCCTTTAAATAAAAAACAGATGACACCAAAAGCACAGGCAACAATAGATTTTTTTTTTTGAGATTTCATCAACATTAACAGCTTTTGGGCATCAAAGGACAATATCAAGAGAGTGGAAAAGACCACCCAAAGAATGGAAGAACATATTTGCAAAGCATATATCTGATAAAGGATTAATATCCAGAAGATATAAAGAACTTACTACTCATCAAAAAACCAAACAGCCTAATTCAAAAACAGACAAAGGGCTTATTAAATAGACAATTCTCCAAAGATACACAAATGGTCAAGAAGCATATGCAAAGCTGTTCAGCATCACTAACCATTATGGAAATGCACGGTCAAAACCAAAATGAGATACCACCTCACATGCATTAGGATGGCTACTATAAAGACAAACGAACAACCCCCTACCCCCCAAAATAATAAGTTAATGAGGACCTACCTGAAGAAACTAGAAACCTGTGCATTGCTGGTGGGAATATAAAATGGTGTAGTCAAAAAACAAAATAAATAAATAAAATAAAATAAAATGGTGTAGTCACTGTAGAAAACAGTTTGGTGGATCCTCTAAAAGTTAATCACTGATCCTGCAATTCCATTCTAGATATAAACCCAAAAGAATTTAAAGCAGGGACTCAAAAGGAATCAAATTCTGATGCATGAATAGGGGCTGGGCCAGAGAAGTAGAACTCGAGGTGGAACCAAAGGCAATGAAAAAAATTCTGATACACACTACAACACAGATAAAACCTGAAAATACTGAGCTAACTGAGATAAGGCAGACGCAAAAGGACAAATACTGTATGGTTACACCTTTACGAGATACCTAAGAGGCACACATATAGAGACAGAAAGTTACAACAGAGGTTACCAGGGCTAGGAGGAGGGAAGAGTGGAGGGTTATCATTTAATGGGCACAGAGTTTCTGTCTGGGATGACAAAAAATTCTGGAGATGGACAGTAGCAATGGTTGCACACACTGTGACTGAAGTTAATGCCACTAAATTGTACACTGATAAATGGTTAAAATGGGCTTCCCTGGTGGCGCAGTGGTTGAGAGTCCACCTGCCGATGCAGGGGACACAGGTTCGTGCCCCGGTCCGGGAGGATCCCACATGCCGCGGAGCGGCTGGGCTCGTGAGCCATGGCCACTGAGCCTGCGCGTCCAGAGCCTGTGCTCCGCAACGGGAGAGGCCACAACTGTGAGAGGCCCGCATACCGCAAAAAAAAAAAAAAAAAGGTTAAAATGGTAAATTTTATCGCATGTATATTTTACCACAATAAAACTATTTTTAAATTAATAGCATCTACAATGGTTTCATCCCATCCAGGTGCTACTTTACCTGTAGAATTAAACAGATAAATTATACGAGATGACAGCAGAATTTGAAGAGTTTGAGACGTGCAACATCTTCGCTGGCTGACAACTATCTGTAGAAAAGACATTAGCTGTGCCCAAACAGAAAGGACCCTAACTCCTAGGAAACTCAAGCTGGCCAGTTACCCTTGGTTTATGAAGCTGATCAAAGTAAGCCGCTTGGGATCAAGTGGAATGTGGGCACCCATAATCCTCACACCTGAGGTCCATCCCCTAGGAAACTGAACTGACATTTACACTAACTGCTGCTTCTCCCCGCTGGGCCCGGGTTCTTCCTTCCTAAGGCCTGTTTTACTTGAGACTCCCTTAGGTCAAGGACAAGTTTGGGATGAGTTTTAAATGTAACAACAGCCTAGGTGGCTGCTCCTGAATTCCATTACACACCTTGCTTCGGTGACTAGGTTGTTATCTACCATTAACCTGGAGAAGAAAAGGCAAGGCTGCTTTTCTAGTCATCTAAGCAATTATACGACAAACATCAAAGTGACAGCCATTTCTCTGTGCAGAGGATTGAATTTAAGATTTTTAAATGACTGCCAAGCTGGCAACCAGCTGGATGTGAAACTTCAGGCATGTTGCTTAGATTCTCTGAGCTTTGGTTTCTCTTACCTCTAAAGTGGAGAAAGTATCTGTTTCATTGGATTATTATGTAACTTAAATAAAATCTGGGATAGTGTCCAGTATGTAACACACACTCAATTAAAATGTATTTTTGTTATCACAAGGAAAACTCTTGTGTACTGCATTAGTCAGTGTTCTCCCAGAGAAACAATAGGATACACACACACACACACACACACACACACACACACACACACTCT